>NW_012155729.1:7200103-7214647 GCF_000956105.1 Propithecus coquereli
ATTACTCATTCTAGGGTATTTTGTTATAGTAGTCTGAACAGACTAAGATAGAAATTCATACCCAGAGGTGGGGTGCTGCTGTAACAAATACCTAAAAATGTAGAAGTGTTTTTGGAACTGAGTCATGAGCAGAGGCTGAAAGAGTTTGGAGGTGCATGCGAGCAAAAGCCTATATTTCAGTGACTGGAGTGTTAAGGATGAGGGCTCAGAATAGGAGAGTTGCAGAGAATGGTTCGCTCTTCTCAGAGATTACTCGAGTGGTCATGACCATCTGGATCGTAAAGGTCGTTTTGATAAGGGCTCAGACAGAAATAATGAATACGTTGTTGGAAGCTGGAGGAAAGGTGATGCTTGATGATATAAAGTGGCAAAGAACTTGCCTGAATTGTCCTAGTGCTTTGTGGAACTTCTGAGTGATGAAATAGGATATTTGATAGGAAAAAAAAATCTAAGCAAAGTGTTGAGGGTGTGGCGTGGTTTCTGTTGACTGCTTATAGTAAAACACGAGAAGAGAGAACAAATTAAAGATGGAATTTATAATTAAAAGGGAAGCAGAACTTAAAGCTTTGGAAAATTCTCTGTCTACAAAATATGAGAAAACGTGTTCAGGAGAGAACACCAAGGGTGTGGTCAAGTAAACATTTGATAAGGAGAGTACTACAGTTAGAAGAAAGCCAGATGCTATTCATCAGGACTATGGAAGAATAACCCCAAAGGCATTGTAGAGATTGTGGATACTGCCCCACCCATTATGGGCCTAGAATGCCAGGGCTTTAGGAGCAGAACAATTCCAAATGAGGGGCCAGGGTGTCCATGGAACCTCAGGGCTCACTGCCTAGCATAGCCTCAAAGCTCTGCTCTCTATATTTCAGTGCATCACTCCTCAGTCACCCCAGGGTCAGCTGTAGTGAGCCCAGTTGCAGCAGTGGCTGCTTTAGATGGTACAAGTAGTAACATTGGTGGTGTCCAGGCCGTATCATCTCCAACAGGGTACAGAGTATGCTAGCTGTGGGAGTATGGTTGCTTTCATCAAGATTTTAAAGAATGTCCCAGAGAGCTTTGTGGCCCAAGGAGAGAACTTCCACGGGAGCAGGACCACTGCAAAGATCCCCACCTAGGGCAATGTCCAGTGGAATTGTAGGGGTGGGGCCGCTACAAAAAGCCCTCACTATGGTGGAGTCATAGGGGTGGGGCAACTGCAGGTACCCCCCACTTGGACAATGCCTGGTGGAGCTGTGGATGCAGGGCTGCCCCCATAACCTGATTCAGATAGAGCCACAGTCATGCAATTCTAGCCTCAGGGAGCTGCAGGCACTGGACTCCAATCTGTGAGAGTTGCAGCATGGGGCCACCTGGAAACTTGGAGGCCCAACTCCTACCCCAATGTGTCTAGAAGGTGGGACATAGGGTCAAAGAAGATGATTCTCAAGCTTTAATATTAGTATTTAATGTTGTTTGCCCTATTGGATTTTGGACTTGCTTAGGACCAGTTACCTCTTTCTTCCTTCTTATTTCACCCTTTTGGAATGAGAACATCTATCCTATGGCTGGCCCACCATTGTGTTTTGGAAACACAGAGCTTGTTTGATTTCACAGATTCATAGCTGGAAAGCAATTTGCCTCAGGATGAATTGTACCTTGAGTCTCATTCATATCTGATGTAGATGATATTTAGATGAGATTCTGAACTTTAGACTTTTGAGTTGACACTGGAACAAGTTGAGACTATTGGAGCTATTGGGATAGAATGAATATATTTTGCATGAGAGAAGGACAAAAAATTTGGGAGGTTGGGGTAGAATGTTATGGTCTGAACTTTTGTGTTCCTTCCAAATTCATATGTTGAAATCTAATCCCCCAAATGTTGATATTAAGAGGTAGGGACTTTGGGAGGGGACTATGTCATAAAGGTGGAGCCCTCATGAATGGAATCAATGCCCTTATGAAGGCTTGAGGGAGCTCGCTTATCTCCTTGCCATTCTGCCACATGAGGACACACAGAAGGCTCCATCTACGAGGAATGAGCCCTCACCAGACACCAAATCTACTGCCATCTTGATCTTAGACTTCCCAGCCTCCAGATCTGTGAACAGTAAATTTATTTTGTTTACAAATTACCTAGTATTGTGTTCTGTTATAGCAGCCCAAACTAAGACAGTGACTTCTGGCATCTTCTTTTGAAACAACCAAATGTGGGGCAATAGTTACAGAGTCTTTTCAAAACAAACAAACAAAAAAACACCTGATCTAACAATTCTACAAATAGCCAAGCTTGACATTCTCATATCTACAAAATTTGACAAAATTTATCAGCTGACTACCACAAAAATTGCTCAAAAATATGGTCCAGACAACAAAGGAATGAGTTAAAATAGGAAATAAACAAAGAGAAACATATGATGAACTACCTCTTCTGTAATTTATACATACAAAATTCTGAGGTTGCAATATTTGAGCAGCTTTACAAAAATATAAATTTTTACATAGCTATTTATATAAATAAACATAAATATTTTGTTATTTTTTTCCTATATATTTTGGAATATTTTGAGATTATTACTTTGTAACACAGCCTTACTAGATTAGAGAATGTTGACTATAAACCATTAAGAATGCAGTATTATCTTGCCTGAGTTTCACTGATTGGTGTGTTTGTGTATGTGCACACACGTGTGTGTATAAAAGGTATGAGTGTGAATTTGCCAATAGAACTAGGTTTTCTATGAACTAGACAAAAGCATATTGTTATTGATTGCACAAAAGCAGATAACTTATATTTGATCTGGATGATAATTAAAATGTAATTGAAATGTGGGCATATCCTAGGTAAATCAAGATAGATATTTTAAGATTAACTTAAATATATATCATTTAAATCCTGTTTCAATGTGATTAAAAATAAACTAGCTACTATGTGTGCAAACAAAAAAATTACATTTTTACCTATGTTTCTTTAATAATATAAATCACACTATTTCACATTGAAGTTTTTAAAAATAAGAAATAACAATTTTACTAAATTTGTATGTCCTCACTTGTTATAAGAGCCGAAATATTTTATAAGAAATTAAATTGGTAATTAACATAATTATTGGCTTTAAATTATTGTTATTTAAAAGAACAAAAATAAATCCATGCCTCTCTTTAAAACATTAACAATTGAATCAATAGACTGTGGTTGTAACATAAATTCAAAGTTAACCAACTTCACTGTTACATGAATCACAGGAAATGTAATGCATTGTATGTCAATTGAACATGAATTTGAAACTGCATATGAATTTTAACTATCTAAGCTTCATCTTGCTAAATTATAAACTTAGATTATTTGTTTCTATTAGCCTATCTCTCATGTAACTGTAAGGTAACATGAAAAAGTGATATTACTAATTTTAAAAGTAAAATATCTGGCAAATGTTATAGTTCAGAGAAGCAAAAGAAGAGGATGAATTAGAGTCAGGGTAGGCTCCGTGGTAGAAATTAAGCCTTTTCTAGGTTAGAAAAAAAAAAATCTTATTAAAAAAGATAGCCTGTTCTTTCAGTTTCTCCTCCTCTAAAGATGAGTATAATAGAGGAAAGTACTCACTTTTAGAATGAAATCTGGTGGTTTAAGGAAACAATTCAAATGACCCTCCAGGGGGATCCAGTGGACCCTAGCACTCTTCCAGCTTGGTTGGTGCCTATTGGTCATTCAAAATCTGCCCAGGCCTCTAAAACTATTCTCCTGAATGAGTGAATCCACAAACATAAAAGCAGGACTGATGTGAACCTTTGCCGAAAATGTAAATCCAACCTAAATTGCCACCCTGTTTTTTAGGTTAAAAAATTCTGGCAGGGTATTTTTTTTTCCAAATTAATTTTGGATCATAAGATTCTATTAGCTGGTTTTTGCTGGCACCACATTGCTGAAAGGATGACAAGAAATAGGGAGCTTTGGAAATTTTACATGTCTGCCCTAAGAATTCCAGTTCCATTTTATAACCCAGAAAGTTTTAGATCATTTGGATCTGGTTTAGATAAGCTGACTAGAACGAAACCAAATCGGTGAATCTTTTAAGCTTCTCCCAGTCATCCTTCATTAAGAGAAAAGTCATTTTTGCCTTTTATGAAAAGGCAGAGCCAAAAGATCAATATTCACTGGCTTTCCTTCCATCCAAAACTTTTCCCACAACTCTGCTGCCAACTCATGAGCAGGAGTTTCAAGTTCTGCATTGCTGTTTTTCAAATACAGGAAAGTTATATGGGGCCATTCCTTATAGCCAGGATGGGCCATGTGCTTCCCCGTGGTTCAGAGTGTCCTTTTAGAGCTGTGTGTATGGGCATCTGTGACAGCTCTGGCACCAGCGTGTCTGCCACTGAAGATGTGCTGTGCCATATCTTTGCTGCTGAGGGCTTAAAGAAAATCCGGAAAAGGATGCTACAAGTTTTATAAGCTCTTTTTGGTCTTCAAACTCTTGCCAGAGTGGCACCTTGGTATCACCCCAAGAGGTTGTAAAAAGGAGATGAAGTGCATATGTTTACATTGAGGTTATTCAAACCTGTCTGTATCAACTTTGTTTCTAACAAACTTGATAAAGAGAAGCATAGTGTAGAGGAGAGAGCACTGTCTTCTGCCCTGGATGGTCACACACTGCCTGACTTCCTGGGAAATCTTGTCTTTAAGGAGGATTTTTTGGCTTCCCATTAACTTCCAATCAGTGGGAGCCAAGGCAGAGCAGCAGCCTGTGTTAAATTCTAGCACAAGCAATTACAGACTCCTAGAACATTAGAAGTAGATGTTGTCTTTGAGAGCATCTTGTCCAGTATCCTCATTTTATAGAGAGAGAAATGTGGCTTAGAGAGACTGGGTGACTTTCCCAGAGTCTCACAGCCTGTTTGGGTCTGAGGTACAATGAAAGTCTGGGTTCTTCCATGCTTGGCAGCTTCAAATCTGTCCTTGGAGGCTGATGCTTTCTTTCGGTCCTTATAAATGAGAAAAGTTCTGAATAGCAATCAAGTTTTTATTTTTTATGTCATTAGATTGCAACTATTAGTCTAAACCCTTAAGAATTTTATAAAGATGGCTTAAAATCTCTAACTTTCACAATGATAATTGAGAATGTTTCAACACACAATTTGGCTAACCTCAAAGAGTCATTGATTGAGAGCCCATGAAACTCTAGAAGGTATATTGTCACAAGGCTCCATTAGACTGTGATGTCTGTGAAGGCGATCGGTTATGGCTATCTTGTTCAGGGCCCAGAACAATGTCTGTACATAGTAGATACTCAACAAATATTTGTGCAATAAATTCTTCCTGCTGTATGTCTAACTTTTACAGTTTAGCAGCTCAAATGATAATGTTCTTCCAGCAATAACTCATATTTGAAGTTTCTATAGTCAATTTGTGATTCTCATACCCACTTCAATGGAATATTCCCTCCTCTGTGTTCTACGCCTTCATATTTCTTCCATTGATTTGACCTAACAATCAGTTCTCTCATTACTTAGCCTCAATGGTATGCATTTGTCTTAGTCCATTTTCTGTTGCTATAACAGAATACCACAGTATTACCAGTCTGGGTAATTTATGAAGAAAAAAATTTATTTGGCTCACGGTTCTGGAGGCTGGAAAGTTCAAGAGCATAGTGCTGGCATCTGGTGAGAGGGGCTTTTTGCTGTGTCATAACATGACAGAGGGCATCACATGGTTGAGAGGGCAAGAGCAAGAGAACCAGAGAGAGCTCACTTTTAAAACAAAGCCACTTCTGTGATAGTGAACCCACACCCATGACAGTAACATTAATCCATTCATGAGGGCAGAGGGATTAAGTTTCCAGTACGTGAACTTTTGGGGGATACCATAGCAGCATTGCTCTGTTTTGTTAACTTGGTTTTTTGATTATATTATACACACAGAAAGATGCTCATAAATGTGCAGCTTGCTGAGATTTCTCAACATCATCTACTTTTTAGTGAAATATACAAAAACAATGGTCATGTGAAGTCTCAATGACAGACCATGTCCCTGTTGTTGAGACTTCAGTCTCTTTTAAAAAAATATGTACAATAAAATTAATTCTGCAAAAACATGTGCAAAATGAGCAGACCATGCAGTATTTGTTGGAAGAGTTCAGAGGAGAGAGAACATCAAGCTGGAATAATCTTGGAAGGTTTTATGGAAGAGAAGGATTTAGACTAGGACTTAGAGAATGGATATGAGTTGGAAAAGAATAAAGAGAAAGAAAGAGTGTCTGGTTTAGAGGGACTGAGTGATCAGTTTTACCATATTTAACATGAGGCCAGTGGTGAGTAGTAAATGGAGCTATATGGAATGAGAAGACTGGTGTTTTATATTGTAGAAATTCTGACTGTAAAGGAAGGATCTTATACCTTATACATATTATATATCTATCTATCTATCTATCTACACATGCACACATATAAATAAAATATATATTATACTAGAGGGGTAATTTTTTTTTTTTAACTACAATAGGAATGAGCAAAGAGGAAAGGCTGATTGGGAAGTACAGGTTGCTGTGTAGTCTATGGCAATAGCACACCCTGGAAATATTCAGTGCTCAACCTGCCAAACCTGCTTGCTGGTCCTGATGGGGCCTGACCTTGTATCATAGCATCAGGAGTGAAAAGGCAAAGATGTGTGAGAGACTATAAAATACTTAAAGTGTTATTGAATGTAGCTTAATGGGTAGTAAGGAATTAAAGGCCAACCATGGTTTAACATGTCATTTCCTTAATAACGTTTTAGGCTAACCTCTCCATGATTTAATTCTAAAAAATAACTTGTGAATTTCACTATGAAGTTGGCCCAGAAGGTGATATATTTTTTGGTCAAAGGCTTTTTTGATGAGCGTTAAGAAACAACAACTCCATACTTCTTTCATTTGTAAGCCTGGCCCCATGTGGGGGTATGGGCTAGGCAAATAAATAACAAGAATAAGAACGTCTTTATTCCTCTCACATTCCCTTGACTTTGTCCTTTGTACCATGGCAAACTGGAAGGGGACACTGAAGCATTAATTTGGTGTGTGAGGCTCTCACAGTGGCCCCTGAGGAATAATTTTCGATATGCCGCACTGTTATCTGAAGAAAGTTTGCAAACCAGATCATTTGACTCAATCTCCCTCTAGTAAGAATCAGCAGTGTCAAGTTCAGAGAATCTCCACTAAATCTAAATAAATATGAGACTTTTACAAACTTTCCACAAAGATTTATTGGATATCCCTTTTGTGGCTACCACTCTGGAGTGTCTTCTTGGCCTATAGGTTGGTGCTCGATAAATATTTATTGGATGAAGAATTAAGGAATTAGTGAAAACTTGTGTTTTAGGAGGCTAACGTGCTGGATTTGAGAAGAAGGAGGCCAGAGGCAGAGGGAACAGTTGAACTTTTGTTGTAATCCAGACCTTAGATTGTGAAGGTTTAAGTGGGAATGGAAAGGAGAGGGAGAGGAGTGACAGTTTATGGGAAATGTCAGTGGCTCATTGGCTATAGGGAAACCAGTAAGATGAAGGGGAGAAAAACAGTCAAAGACAGTTGGATTTTTGAATCTGAATATAAAGCATACTCAAGTTGCGGAAAGTGAGCAGGAGTAGTATTATTTTTAGACAGGTTTGGCTAGGGTCATGGGAGAGGCCTTTGCATGGAGACATCCTGAAAGTAGAACTCTCCCACTGGTGTCTGGGCCAAAGCCTGAGCTAAAAGTGCCTCAATTCATCAATCAATGGAAGTACACATGTCAACCATTAAGATAGATTGACATGTCACAATGCAACATCAACTATTTTAGGTTTTAAAAGAAATTTGTTTCATTGGAACTCAATAATCAGAATTTCTTTTGTAAAACTGGTTTTTATTTAAACCCACAACGCATACAATATGACTGCTAAGACAACACATGCAATTTTGAACTGCATTGATATGGTGTCCAAACCAAAGGACAATGCCATATAGCAGTGTTTCTCAATCCTTTTGCCATTATCACTGCTAAAGAACCTTTTTAGATAGCTTGAGAGTGATGGTATTTGGGGTCAAGAAAAAGAGAGAAACTCATGAGGAGAAGAGTACAAACAGTGGAAGTCTAATGATAATACCAGGAGGAGGTAGTGAGGGGTGGAAACAGAGATGATACATTTAAAGGGTCGAGAGTATAAGATTTATGAGTCACTGAGTCAAGGGGAAGAGAGTTTTTTAATAAAGAGCTAATAAGAATAGTCAAGTACTAAAGAAAGGCGAGAAAGAAAAAAAATCAAGAAAAGTCCATTGGATTAATAGTTTTCAAACTGGACTTATAGAATTTGTGTCTGTGGCCATGAAGATGTGACATATTAATAATTAGATCAGTTTTAAAAATTAAGTAGAAATAATGGCCTGCCCCCAGTTAGTTGGAGCTATGTATATACTTTCAAATAAACCTGTTTGATTTGTAGTCTTTAATGCTGTATCAACACTGGGTAGTTGTATCACAACAAGAATTTAGATATACAGTCTCCTTTTTAGTAGTGAAGGCTAGTCATTGTTAGCATCAAGGAAAACATAGTCCATCTAAGGTCGAGGCATATTTTCGGCAGGAACTGGCAGTTGTTCACTCATTGGGTGGCTAACAAAGAATTTTCAGTGCAAGGACCCAGGGGGGCTGGTCACTCAGCTCCACCGTTCAGGTAGCCAATGTGCTTAGCGCTGTGGTTGAACAGGAATGGAGACACATCACTAACCACACAGGGAAGATTTTCAGGCCACTGCCGTGTGGGATTTTGTTTATTGGTCGATTTTGCAAACAACTTCCCTCAGACCAAACATTCAAGTAGTTTAAGCTTGGAGATAATTAGAGAGAGGTGGTTCTGCTTATGCATTGAGTCCTAGATTTGACAGAGTCTGAGAGATCGTCTATTACACATTCCAGCCTATGATCTACTCTGCTTTACAGTATTACTGACAGTCAACCAGTTTCTGCTTGATTGATGCTCACTACATTGTGAGGAAGTCTTTTCTGGAATTAGTAATCTGTATCTTAGGGCTGTTGCAATTTCCTTGGATAGTGCATGATATCTACTAGCCAGTGTTCTTAGCACTTTATATATATTAACTCATTTAATCTTCACTTTAACTCCATGGATAAAATGGCCACATCACACAGTAAATACAATTATTATCCACATTTTTTAGATGAGGAAATTAAGGCATGTATTGATTATGTAAACTTCCTGAGGTTAAAGTGTTCGAACCATTCTGGTTTTGCTCGAGGGTGAGCTCATAACAGACGCAAGGGAGGAAAAACTGTTTTCTCTCTACCCATTTTACATTCATTGGCTGGGGCCTGCAACTAAGGCTAACAAAAAGACTAGAGAAAAATAAATAGAAGTTTATTATCATGTGCATCGTGTATGTGCATGGGAGCACCCAGAGATGAGTAACTCAAGGGTGGTTAGAACTTGGGCTTATATAGCATCTTAACAAAAAAACAATGCATTTTTAGAGAAGTGACTAGACAAAGAAAAAGGACTTTGAGTTTTTAGGGGAGACAAATTGTGAGAAGGTAAATAAGTGGGGAAATGAATTGTAAGTAAGGGCTAATTTTAGCAAAGTTTGTTATGTAAATTTCTCTGGTGTCATCCCTGGACCAATAAGGGTCTAGAGCTATTTCTGGTGGCTACCTTTGCCTTCCTGGTAGGAGAGGAGAAGGGGGACACCTGACAAATTTATGTCTTACTATTTAAGCCAATAGTGAGAGGGCAGGAGATTTTCTTGTATCTGCTTCTTAATAATCCTTATGCCAAAGTGGCATGTTTTGGGGTGGAATCCTTTGCTGGTTTGCTCTAATGTTTAATTCTTCTTGCTAGTTATTCAAATATTGGAAGACAGTTATTAGGACTTCTCTAAGTATTCTTTTCCTAGGCTAACTGTCCCCAGTTCATGCAACCATTTCTTTTTTCCATGCTACGGTTGTGATCTTTTAGAAAAGCATAATTTAGTTTATAATTATCTCACTTAAAACTAGTACTGAGAACAGAATATAGACACAGACTCCACGAGGGTCTGAACAATGCACAGAATTGTGTGGAATCATACAATGGTTAGGTTCTACAACCAGCATGCAAAGAGAAAATTGTGTGCTGCCAAATAACCCTTGAGAAAGGCCTCGACTAACCCATAATGGAGAGTACACATGATGTTGCGTGTACAGTCCTGTGCAGATATTCTTCTGTTCATTAACATGCGAGAACAATTATGATTGACTAAGGCACCAACAAAAGGAAAACTGATGTGCAGATGCCTGGGCATTTAAAATATTCTGCCTTTAAGGTAATAGTCAATTTCCCACAAATGGATGAAGGATGGGTAGAAAATACTCAGTTGGTCTTGTTTGCCTGCAATATTACTTTATTCTGATTAACTGTTAAGCTCTATAACTTAATATATATTTGTGTTGCAGTGAGTATTAAATAAGAAGGGAGGGAAGGGTAGGTACTAAAATCAATTTATAAGTTCAATATAATTGTAGGCCTTACCATTCAGCATGTATTCTCAACAGGAAAGATACCACCCCCAAAGGGACAAAAACTATTTTTTGGTGGGCAAAAATTTTTCTCTTTTAATATAAGCCCAGACATATACACAATACATAAAGAGATATATAATATATCTGTGGTATTAAAATTTCATGGGGCAAGTGACAATTATGAAAACATGTGTAATGATGACAAAAAGATTGAGCAATACTGCTATATGGCATTGCCCCTTGATTTGTACAGCACATCAATGCAGTTCAAAATTACATTTGTTGTTTTAGAAGTCATATTGCATGCATTCTGGGTTTTAATAAAACTCAGTTTTACAAAAGAAATTTGATTATTGGGTTATGATGAAACAGACAAAAATGTTTTCTGCCTGAAGTGGTTGTTTTTGTATTGTGACATGTTGATCCATCTTAATGGCTGGCATTTGTAGTTCCATTAATTGATGAATGGAGGACACTTTGAGCAAGGGAAGGTGGGTGTGTTTGCTGAGCAAATATAGGGCTTTCAGCTTAAACCTCTGCTCTGTGTGTATGCCTGCAGAGGAAGGTGAAGATGAATTCATTTGCTTTTGGTTTTTGATTTATGAGACCATATATTTCATCCCCGATACTGCATTGAAAAAAAAAAATAAATCCTAGGACCATGACTAATTCCAGCAAAAGGTCTCTGAAATATATCTCAACCCTATCATTACCATCGCCAAAAAAATAAGCTCAAAGCTCACACTCTATTGAGAGGGAAGATGTTGTTTCAGTATGTTTGTTTGCAAAGGATGGAACATTTGGTTTTTGCAAATGTTTTTGGGTAATATATAGTTATTCCCCCCGCTCACTTAAAAACTGGCATTAAATTCCTTTTGAGGGGGGGTGGGAAAGAAACTGTCTAGGTAAGACAAATACTATTTGCATGCTAAAATACCATTTAGTTGTAAAATAATATGTCCCAGGAAGACTTTGGAAGGAGAGGGCAGAACAATGTAAAAGCTAAATTGCTCTGTGTAAGAAAATATGATGCATTTACCCTGCTTAACACTTCTGGAGAAGGCGGGAAAGAGAGACTGATGTGACAGGTTTGAGATGGGCTCTTGTGACCCCTACTTAAAGAAAGGAGTAGCTGGATAGAATGGCCATGCCATTATTTTTAAAGAATCTCAACATCTATCTTCCAAGGCTCAGTGGTAAATTATAATCCCTCTTCTATTAAGTATCATTTTAGTGTATTATTTTAAAATGAAAAACATTTCTAATAATTATAAGGGACACTCATGTGTGCACTAAGACAGAACAGATGTTAATATTCTGTATATTTGCTTCGGATCTGTTTTTACTTTTTTAATAAGCCTTACGAATATAGCTAAAACTCTATCTTCACCTACTCCCCTTGTTTCTCTTCCAGAGGTAAATAATTTCCTAAAATCAGTGGATATCTCTGTCCAGTTTTTTTAAAAAAGTATATATTCACTATATCTTCATATATATACATATCTTCATCAATAATATTCACTATTATTTTTTGTATTAAAATTTTTATATAAGTGTTATCAAACTGCATGTTTGATATCAAACTAACCTGTTTTGTGTGACTTGTTACTTTTATTCAACATTATGTGTTTGAGTTTTAGCCATGTTGAGACACATAATCGTGATGTTCATTTGACTCCACTGTGATATTCATTACATATATAAACTTAACTCCATTTATCTCTTCCCCTGTTGAAAGAAGTTGAACTGTTTTCCCTTTTTTTATTTTTTTGCCTTCCATCAGAAGAAGTAAAGAGAGATCCCCTGGACACCACATTTCTTTATCTCACAATACTCACGGACTTGCTGTCATTATCTGCCTCGAATAAGTCATTATGTCCTTTATGCCTGTTTGTGTCCGTCACCGTGGTAAGCACCAGACTCCCAGGTCCCCTTTAACTCCCACAAGGCCGTCCATCTCACACGCCCCCACCCCCTGAACTCCTTCCACTTTGCCCTCTGGAACCCACTGCCCTTTTCTTGAGTTTTTAAGGATATGTGCTCAATCTTTTCTCCAGAAGTTCATTTTTTTGTTATAAATGAAACCTGGGTTCCTTCCTGAGCTCCCTGACTCCCCTGCATCCTTTCACCCAATAGCTGTTTTCCTCACTCATCTTGGAGGTGGGGTGCTTGGCCCCCTTGCTTCTCATTGCAATTCCCAGACCATTCGTCATCCCTCTTCCCTAAAGATGTCCACCTTGGAGTCGCCTGTCATCAGACTCTACCCATAACCCTTCCTTGTTACAACCCTTCCAACCCTTCGGTTATTCATTTCACAAAGACGTTTAGTTCCTAGTTCAATGCTTAGGGGATCTTGTTGAACTGTAGATTCTGATACAGTAGTTCTGCAGTGGGGCCTCAGATTCTACTTATCTAACAAGAACCCAGGTGATGCTGAAGCTTCTGGATCACCCTTTGAGTAGTAAAGTCCTAGATCATTGACACTCTCCCAACAGAACGGCTGTCTTCCTTCGTGGGGATTGCAATCGCCGCAGAGGTGATTCTTCCAACAGCTCGTGCTGTACTTCAGACGGGTAGCCTCCTCTCCTGCAGCAATCTCGTCCCTATCTCAGCCATTCCTTCCCCTACACCTTGTCATTACCCAAATCGGAAACACTTTCATGATGTCAATTTTTAGCACCGTGTTCTCAGACTATCGCCTCTCATCTTTCCTGCTCACTCCCTCCAGTCCCCAAACACAAACAATTCTTAAACCCCACCGATCTATTCGAACCCATCGTTCCTGCTACCCTTTCACTATCCCTGATTTCATAAGTTCACTCTGTACTCTTTACCCAGCTTAGATTCCATAACAGTTGACTATTATTAATAATATAATCACTCCCTTGTATACATGGCCAATTTCCTTGTCCCTTTCTTTCTTTGTCCTACTCACTTGACAAAAATCCCAAACCTGGCTGGTTACAATGCTCTACCTACCGCACACCTGCTCCTGTGCTCGTAAGTAAAGACAAGGAAAATGGTGCAGTCCATGAAATTGGTGTCACATGAAATTCATTAGCACGACCCTCATGTGGAACTGGAATGTCATCCGGCAGTCACACTGTATATGCTTCCCTATCCTATTTTCTCTCTCGCATTCTTCCAGATAACGATCTTGTGTCTTCTCCTTCCTCAAATCTCCAATCCTTCCTTCCTACTCCTCACTCTGGGTTGATGCCCTCATTTAACTACTTCATGGAGTAAACAGAAGGGATAATAAGAGGACTTCCACAGGCTCCCATCCTCGCATACACCTAGCTATCCCTCCCTAGAACTCTACCCCTCCAACTTACTGAAGGCCATGGCTCTAGAAACTCCCCACCCCTCCCTTCCTGCATCATTTCCTTCTCTCTAATGCACTGCATCTTCCTTTTGGTATAAAGCATACTTTTTCTTCCATCTTCAAAAATGAAAACTTCTTCCCCATTAGCCCTAGTTCTCTGCTCAGTTTAAAGCAAACTCCTCAAAATAGTTTTCTTTACTAAAGTCTCTGATTTCTCTTTCCCTACCCTCTTTTAAATGCACTATACATAAGCTTTTGCCCGTACTACACCTCTGAATTGGAATTTTTTCTATACATAATCAACATTAAATTTCTTACTAACTGCAAATAAAAAAGCTTCTAAAAAATAGCTTAGTCACACAGAATGCATCAACAATTAACTAAATGTAAACAGTTGCAATAAACACAATAACTATTACTAGCTATTTGCACACTCTGCAAATATGAGTTTAGCTTTGACTGCCAATTACTCACCATACAGGGAGCTGAAAGTGTTCACCAGTAGAGGTGGCTAGATCAGTGTCTTACTGACTGACCACCAATCAGCTGATTCATTTATTCATTTGGCTACTTTTTTAGTTCTTAATTTATTAATTCACTGCATATTCTGCATTTTTTTCTTTGCCCTCCTCCCCCATCTTAGTCACCTTCTCTGATCAGTTTGTGGGTGTCCTATGAGGCTTTCAAATCCCCTCATGGAAACTCAGCATTCATTATAA
>NW_012155729.1:7216227-7218924 GCF_000956105.1 Propithecus coquereli
TTGGGTGAACTTAGGGAGGTTGTATGTTTCCAGGAATTTGTCCATTTCCTCCTCGTTATATAGTTTTTGGGCATATAGGGATCTTTCCATGGAACTTTGCTGCCCTACCTGCAAATCCTGACAAACTATGTATTTTACTGTCCACCTTATTTTCCTTATGAATTTTATTATATCATCCTGTACAGAGAGTCACTCATCCTGTTGCTCATTCTTCTTGCTGCTTTTGCTTAAAACAGGGAGATTTCTAAAGACTACTTCATTATCATATGAATAAACTAGGGACTACACTTATTTTACATTTAGTCCAAGCATTTAACAACATTGTGATTTTCTGTTCTTTCCTTACTTTTGCACTCTGCACATTTTATTTTATTTTTGCTACATTTCCCTGTCTTTGGGTCCAGTTTGTATGCTAATATTTCCTAGTGGATCATGCTCGCACACTTAGTACAGCTTTGGGAATCTTCATTAAAAACTGCCTTCTGTTGTAAGTGATAGCTGTATACATCTTAATTAACTTCAGAATGGGTAAAATTATTTATTTTTCATCAGGAATTCCACTGATTTGGAAGAAAAGAACTAGTTTTCTGGGATAGAGCCATCAAGAAGATCATCTCTCCATGAAAAAGTAGTCATCTGTCAGTATGGTTTTCTGGGCCAGTCTCTTTTGATAAAAAAGAACTGGAGTTTGGAGTTGTAGATACACAAAGGATTTTAAAATTATTTATGGAACAACTCTTTGTATGCATCAAACAAGCATGTGTTTGCCAGACAATCATCATCACCAAGCACTTATTTTATTGAGGACCTTGGACACCCAAAGAATTTTACTTTTTATTTTTCATTTTTAGAGATAGGGACTTGCTCTCTTGTCCTGGTTGTAGTGCAGTGACATGATCACAACTCAATTCAGTTGTGAGCTCCTGGGCTCAAGGAATCCCCCTGCCTCAGCCTCCTGAGTAGCTGGGACTACAGGTGCACACCACCATGCCTGGCTAATTTTTGAATTTTTTAAAAAGTTTTTGTAGAGATAGGATCTTGCTATGTTGCCCAGGCTGGTCTTTAACTCTTGTCCTCAAGTGATCCTCCCACCTTGGCCTCCCAAAGCTGGGAGTACAGGCATGAGCCACTGTACCTGGCCTAAAGAATTTTGAGAAGTTTACACACTATATCTGATTTTTTTGAAAGCAACACCTAATTTCATTATGTTATGCTTTATAATTGAAATGTGTATTACTGAAAATAGTTTTATTAACTCTGCTTCTATGTCATTCACTTTTATGTCACAGACTTTTTGCTCTGTAGGTTATACAAATTTCTCTGGAAGTCTGCAATTGGGAGGACTCTGGCCTCGGCAGGCTGTGCATGTGCTTCTGGAACAGTCAGATTTCCTTCTTTGCTTGCTGTGGAGCCTCTGGAAGTCTTCAAATGTCCAGTATTTGGCACCTGCACGGCTAGAAGGAGGCAGCAGATAAACATATTTTTGTGTGTCAGTTCCGTGAAATGTAGTTTTAAGGTTTTGTCAGCACTGCTGTGCTGCCTAAGGGACTGAAACCCATTACATTTTTTTTTTTTTTATTCTGATGATTTACTCTATACACAGAGACTTTTGTGGACAGCAGTCTCAGATGGCACAGTAAGGATGTTACTATGGGCAGGGCTCTCTGACAGAGGGGACCGACAGACAGGGAGGACAGACCCATGCAGCTGACCAATGACTACAGGGCAGGATGGGGTGACGATGAGGGCCAGTGGGAGACTGATGTGTTCCTGACTCCGGGTCCACTCTGCGTGCTCGCAGGCTTCAGTCACGTGCTGGCTCACAGCCAACTGGCTTCCTTTCATATTATTTCCTCCAGGCCTTGGCTGATGAGAATAATGCAGCTGTATTTTGGATATTTTATTCATGAATAATCAGGACAATATTCTGGCATAACACATATCTGTGAAATCCCCTTTTAGTAAAAAACAAAACCAAAAAAAGCAAATAAACCAATAAAATACATATTTATATGTTAACTTTATTCTAGATATTCTATAAGCTACTAATTAACTAGTTATCCATAAAATGCTATTTGTCTTTCAGAAATAACTTTTTTAAGAATACATACACATGTATATATGCATATACATACATAATATATTACATATATACATACGTAATATGCATGTGTGTATATCCATGATTTGTAACTGAAAGGTGTACTACTGAAAACAGAGTACTATATCTATTATTCCTGTTTATCAAATGTCTCCCCAAAAGATCTATGTTTATGATTATGGGAAACACTATGAAAGGGTCCAGGAAATTCTTTAGTGGGAGCTACACAGATGCAGAATTAATAAAGAACTGATTTCCTGAGTAGAAACTATTTTCATTGCTTGAGGGTATCTGTATACTGAAGAGAAAGAATCAAAGCATTAGCTGTTAACCATGAATATTAGTTCTAGGGCCATTTAAATTTAAGCAGTTCAGGTCAACCAAAGAAAATTTCCTAAATATCCTCATATGAATGAAGCAGATTTCATCTCTGTTTCTTATTAGGCAGAAAATTCAAAGGGGAAATATTGTATTTCAGATGTTTGTCAGTCATTCAATCAAATACTTTGGATACTTATTATGTGCAAAACAATGAACTATATTAGGTGCTACAAAGTCTTTTCCCTTGGATTAAAAATCATGAAGAGATAACGAAT
>NW_012155729.1:7219649-7224247 GCF_000956105.1 Propithecus coquereli
CATTCTGACTGGTGTAAGATGGTATCTTATTGTGTTTTTAATTTGCATTTCTCTGATGATTAGTGATGTTGAGTATTTTTTCATATATTAGCTGGCCATTTCTATGTCTTCTTTTGAAAAGTGTCTGTTGCTGTCCTTTGCTCACTTTTTAAATGGGGTTATTTATTGTTGTTGTTGTTGAGTTGTTTGAGTTCCATTAGATTCTGGATATTAGTCCTTTGTTGGATGCATAGTTTACAAATATTTTCTCCCATTCTGTAGGCTATTTGTTCATGCTGCTGATTCTTTTGCAATGCAGAAGGCTTTTAGTTTAATTAAGTCCCATTTGTTTATTTTTTGTTTTTGTTGCATTTGCTTTTGAGGTCATGCATTCTTTGCCTAGGCCAATGTCCAGAAGAGTTTTTCCTAGGTTTTCTTCTAGTATTTTTATAGCTTCAGGTCTTGCATTTAAGTCTTTAATCCATCTTGAGTTAATTTTTGTGTATGGTGAGAGATAGGGCTTCAGATTCATTCTTCCACATATGGCTATCCAGTTTTCCCAGCACCATTTATTGAATAGAGTGTCCTTTCCTCAGTATACAGTCCATCTGGAAAGTATCTATCCATTGTTAATATAATGAGAACAGTTTGCGCAACATCGATGTAACCTGGCAGTCAAGGAAAGTGGACTGGAATGCACATACGTGGACAATGACGACTTCACTATACTAGTCAGTAGGGTGCTAGATGCCATTGAGTGAGCATATGTACTATGTAGCCAGGCCTGCAACGAGCAGAATATGTAAGAATGTTGAACTTGTACAGGTTAGGTTAAGAGACACTGGGAGAGCTATGTGAGGTTTCAAGGTGTCTACTTTGAAAGAAACTGAGGTATCATTGTCCTATGTATAATGTTTCTTGTATCTTGTGTCTTCTTCAATAAATGTCTCTATTTTTCTTATTACATGGCTGGATACTTTCTGGACACATCTTGTATGTCTTTGTCGATTTTGTCTAAGATCAGTTGGCTATAGATATGCGGCTTTATTTCTGGGTTCCCAATTCTGTTCCATTGATTTATGTGCCTAATTTTATACCAATACCATGTTGTTTTGGTTACTATAGCCTTGTACTATAATTTGCAGGAAAGTATATTTAACTGATGAACAATAGAGAAAAAAGTTAATAATGTAAGGAAGGTAAGGAAGATAATGTCATGTAATAATTAAGAGCACCCAGAATCAATCAGGTTTAAATTCTGGGTCTGTCATTAATCTGCTGTGCTGCATTGGACAAGTCACCAATACTCCCTGTGGCTCAATTTGCATACCTGTATAATGAACAGATCAGAATAGACCTATCTCAAAGGGTTGTTCTGAGGATGAAATGAGGAGGAAAAGTTACTAGCTGAATATCAGGACTATAACAGTATTTAATAAATGCTACTACTATTGCTACTATTATTACTACTAGCACTATTATTGTTACATATAATGATGAAATATTTTAAGAAAAGGTGATCTCAAACAAAATTTGTTAAGAGACAGAAAGAAAGGTATAGATAGGTTAAAAGAATGAGATAATGAAATTAAGAATATAGTTTCTACCTGATAAAAGATCCAGAAGCAAATGCTCAGTCTTGGAGTCATCAGAATGCAGCATTTTTTTCCCTCACTGCCTTTTTCCTCATGCCCACCATTCCTAAACATCTCCAGGGACTTAGTATATCTTGCTATTTTGAGAATCCCTTGGTCCTTTTTGTCAGAGGGATCCAGTCACCAAGTAGTTGCTATTGGACCAGAACGTGAGACTCTCATCCAGGCTTAGGTCTCTATGGCAAAGAAAGCTCATTCCTCTTTTAGGAGAGAATTTAGCCCTGTGATTCTATAAAAGGAATGCATCTTTTATAGAAACTCATATTTAAAGGTCTTAGTCATTATATTTTAGATTCAATAAAATGGTTATATTTAAAACTCCTTTCCCTTGGACAATAAAACTAACATTTTTCCTACAATAGAATGAACCAATGAAATATGCATGAAATATGCATACATTTAACTTGATCATACTGGTTGTTTTCTTTCATTTTTAATTGAAATAGTGGGAAGATTGAATAATGAATAACCTATGGAGATAAGACAAAGTTTAAAAACTTAGCCTAATAAATGTAATTATTGCCTCTTCCTAAATTTTAATTAAACAGCAAGAATATCTTAATGATTAGTCTGAAGTTGTGTATATACATGCAAAATTTTCTCATACCTTCACTCAGTTTAACATTTCAGTGGGAAATTTTTACATTTTTTGGGCCAATACTCGAGTATCTGCTACAATGAAGGGAAGAGAGCTGGATCAAGGATAAAGAGGCTTGGAATATGATGTAGGAGGTGTGGGGTACTAGCTCCAGTTTGCCATTCACTTGGCAAATCTGTGTGATCAAAGGCAAAGTTTCTATCTACCTAGATTTTACTTTACCCACTCTATGTATTGTGAGTTTGGACAACACAAATCATCACTTTTAGCTGTGAAGTTCTGATATTCAGAATGCTTCCTCAGACTTTTTGTACCTATTATAAAGAATATAGTACTTATAGTAGAGACTAATAAGAGTGTACTACTGAGGTGTTTTTTTTTTTTGGCAATTATAACCAAAATTTATTGACTACTTACTGTGTAAGGTATTAGGTTAAGCACTTACAAATATTACATAAGTTAAGTTAACATTTACAACAATACTATGAGATTATTATTACTATATTTATTTTACAGACAAGAAAAATGGAGCAAATAGAAGTAAACCAGAAGCAGAAAAGAAGGGACTCCAATAAGCTCAATCAGGAATGAAAAAGGAGAAATTACAACTGATATTACAGAGATACAAAATATTATCTATGAATACTATAAAAATCTCTATGCTCATAAACTTAAAAATGTGGAGGAAATGGACAAATTCTTAGAAACACACAACCTCTTTAGGTTCAATCAGGAAGAAATAGACTTCCTGAACAGACCAATATCAAGGACCCAAATTGAAGTAGTGATAAAAAACCTTCCTAAAACATAAGTCCCAGGCCAGATAGTTTCACACCCAAATTTTACCAGACCTACAAAGAAGAACTAGTGCCTATCCTGCAGAAATTATTCCACAACATTGAGAAGGAAGTAAATCTCCTGAACATGTTTTATGAAGGCAATATCACCCTGATACCAAAACCAGGAAAAGATGTAGCAAAAAAAGAAAACTACAGACCAATATCCCTTATGAATACAGATGCAAAAATTCTTAATAAAATCCTAGCAGACCAAATTCAGGTGCTTATCAAAAAAATAATCCATCATGACCAAGTGGATGAGAGATGCAGGGATGGTCCAACATACACAAATCTATAAATGTAATTCACCACATAAATAGAAGCAAAAACAAAGACCATATGATCCTCTCAATAGACACAGAAAAAGCATTTGACAAAATTCAGCACCCTTTTATGATAAGAACGCTTAACAAAATAGGCATAAATGGGACTTAACTCAAAATGATAAAAGCCCATATATGACAAACCCACAGCCAACATCATAATGAATGGGGAATGGAACCCCTGAATAGAAACATACTGAATGGTTCTAAACATTCTCCCTTAGAATGGAACCAGGCAAGGTTGTCCTCTATCACCACTTCTATTCAACATAGCGCTGGAAGTCCTAGCCAGAGCAATCACACAAGAGAAAGAAATAAGGATATCCAAATGAGGGCAGAAGAGGTCAAACTATTGCTCTTTGCTGATGATTTGATTCTTATATCTGGAAAACACCAAAAATTCTGCCAAGAGACTATTGGAATTGATCAATAAGTTCAAAGTCTCAGGTTGCAAAATAAATCAAAGACCTGATATCTTTCACAATAGCAACAAAGAAAATAAAATACCTAGGAATACATTTAAGCAAGGAGGTGGAAGAACTCTACAGGGAGAGGGAGAACTACGAAACACTCAGGAAGGAAATACCAGAGGACGTAAACAGATGGAAAATCCACCATGCTCACGGATCGGCAGAATCAACATTGTTAAAATGTCTATACTACTCAAAGTGATCTACGGATTCAATACAATCCCTACTAAAATACCAACATCATTTTTCATAGACCTAGAAAAAATCATTCTATGCTTTGTATGGAACCAGAGAAGACCCTGTATAGCTAAAGCAACCTTAAGCAAAAAGAACAAATTGGGAGGCATCAATTTACCAGACTTCAAGCTATACTGTAAGGCTATAGTAACTAAAACAGCATGGTACTGGCACAAGAACAGAGACATAGACCAATGGAACAGGACTAAGAACCTAGATATAAAACCATATTTATATAGCCATCTGATCTTTGACAAAGCAGACAAAAACATACACTGGGGAAAAGAATCCTTACTCAATAAATGGTGCTGGGAAAATTGGATAGCCACGTGTAGAAGACTGAAACAGGATCCACACTTCTCACCTCCCACAAAAATCAACTCACAATGGATAATGGACTTAAACTTAAAACATGAAACCACAAGAATTCTAGAATAAAATGTTGGAAAAACTCTTAGAGACATTAGCCTAGGCAAAGAATTTATGAAGAAGACCCC
>NW_012155729.1:7227692-7231094 GCF_000956105.1 Propithecus coquereli
AAGTTATTGAAAGTTTGTTAGGTAATTGGATCCTTAGTCTCACAGCATCTTCCCACAGATTATTTATTAATTAGAAAGTTATAAAAGGTTTCTTTAGAGTTGAGAAACTTGGCAAACACCACCTTAACCAAGCGATTAAAGTTAGCATCACTAAAAATAGAGCCAACTGGACTCATATGCCTCTTGACGAAGCACACAGATCACGTACGTCCTATTCCTACAGAAAATGCATAACCTGAAACCAGTCAAGGGGAAGCAATCAGACAAAGGCAAATAAGGGGACATTCAACAACACAGTGAGACCCTACTCTCCTGTGAACTCTGCTTCCTTCTCATCTTTCCCATTCCATAAATCATCTCGTCCTGCTGATTTCACCTCCGAAATATTCCTAGAATCCATTCACTTCTCTCCATCCTCTCGGTTACATCATGTCCCCTAATTGCTAAAACAGTTGCTGGCTGTTTTCCCTTTAAATCCATGCTTCACAGGTTAGCCTGAGAGATCTGTCTACAGCATAAATCTGATCATGCCACTTTCCTGCTTAAAAAGATTTCAGTGGCTTTCAGTGGCTCTTGGAAGAAATGCAGACTCTTCAATCCGTTTAACAAAGCCAGTCCTGATCTGGCTGCTGCTTTGTCCCCTGGCTGTATTCTTTGATACTCCTCCATTGCCCTTTGCCACATCTCTTAGTTTCCAGAATGAGACAGGTTCTGCTTTGTGCAGGCTTTTAGCCATGCCTGGAATATTTTCTCTCTCTGTACTTCGTACCTCACCACTACTCCCTTTTTGAGACAAACGCCTATTCATCCTTCTGGATTTACCTTAGGTAGGATTTATTCCTAAAAGCTTTTCTTATCCTTTCACCCTTACTCTGCCCAAGTCTAGGCAAGGTGCTCCTTCTGCCTGAAACTGACACACTCACCCCTGTACTTAACCATCCTGCATTGTAATTTCTTACTTAACGTCTAGCTTTCTCCAGTAGTGTGTAAGCCTCATGAGGGCAGGCACTGAAACTGTCTTCTTCACTACTTTATTAGCCAGTGCCCGCTGCAGTACCGGTACAAAGAAATTCAATCGGCCATTTTTGATTGAATGAATGGACAATATAGTTGCAAAGAGAGGAGAAAAAGAGACATTTTACAGCATAGTAGATGTTCCAAATGGCTCCAATGATAATATTTAAAGGCTGAGGAGAAAGAAAATTTCTGAACTTTCTATTAAAAAAGGATTGTCTATGCTTACCTCTTAGTTTCTAAATAACATTTTCCAATAAAAGGAACCAGCCATGGCTCCTTGGAGAAGTGGTCGATTCAAGGATTGTGACAGGAAAATAGAAGATGAGCCTAGAACATATTGTGAAACCTGAATGTAAGGACGTGCTCTAAAGAGAATGGGGTCACATCGAAAGGACACAGGAGTCAACTGAAAATATTCAAACGATCAAAGCTAGAATAGTTCGAGTAGTAAGATAAAGAAATAGTATTGAATTATAGCCCCAAGAATAAGAAAAATGTCCATATCGACAAATTTAGACTGATATAAATTAATTGAATAAATAAATACGTGGGAGAAAACACAGCTCTTCTTTACAGAGAATTCCAATCATTAAACACGGAAAGAATGAGGGAAATAGATATCAGGTAAACACCACAGTAATAATTGTTGCAGGCAAGACCCATCAATGGATCCTGAAATTAATGGGTACATGTTTAGGAAGGAACAGAATATTTGTATAGCCTCAAAATATCTTCCCCAAGATATTTATTAATTGCAAAGGAAAAAATAGTGACTTTATTATCAAGAAACTTGGCAGATACCACCTCAACCAAACGACTGAGCTTAACATGACCAATAATAAGACACGTGGACATTGTGTACTCCCTGACATGATACACTGAGGAGCACAAAACATCACCTGTGTGGCATTTTTGTAAAGAATGGATAATTTCAATCTAATCCTGAGAAAATAATCAGACAAACTAAAATTGAGGGGCATTCTGTAAAACAACTGACCAATACTTTTTTCGGTGCCAATGTCATAAAAGACAACGTTAGACTAAGGAAAAGTCACAGATTGGAGGAAACTAAAGAGACATGACAACTAAATGCAACTCTGGATCCTGGCAAAGAAAAAAATGACATCAGAGGAAAGATTGGTGAAATCTAAATAAAGTCTCCTGGTAGGTTAATAGTAGAAGAAAAAAGGGTTGCCTTAGCAACCAGATTATTATGGAAGAAAGTAACTGTTTGCAAACACATTAAAGTATACTATAGGAGTAACAGGTATGAAATGACAATGATATTCAAGGTGTTAAAATGTTGATTTCTTTTTTCTAAATTAAAACGAATCCTTTACAGGTGCCTGTCATTTGCCAAAACGTTAGGAAGTCTAACAACAGCCTTTTAAAATTTCTGGTTTCCTCTCTTTCCCTTGGATTGTATCAGAACTGGTGATTTCTATAGTCCGGGTTATCCATCTGTCATAGACTGACTACTGGCCCCTCTGCCACACAGTTACTGTAGTGTGCTGATTCCCCAAATTTGGTCAGGCCCGGGGGTCTTGGAGCAGTGCTTGCCTCTGAGGCTTGGTTAGGAGGCGCTAGCTGTGGCTTTTAGGGTACAGAATTCCTTCATTTCCAGATCCCCAGGATTCATGGAACCATTGCCATCTGATGAGGTTCTACTAGGGTTGGGTCCCTGGGTGCAAGCGAGGTTATAAATTGTGCAAGAAGCAAATACCCCACACTTCTCCCCACTCTCTGGTGTGTGGTCATCTCTTAGGAAAGGCCTCGTTAGGGCAGGGCCACTTGCCTCAGCACAGCCTCCAACTAACCCTCTTTGCCAGGTCGTGTGTGTGTGTGTGTGTCTGTGTGTGTGTGTGTGGATAGTGGTGGTGAGGGGGATGTTTACAGAATGAGTTTTGTCCCTGTGAGACTAAAAAAGTCTATCCAGTGCTCCCTGGGGAAAAAAATTCCAGAGTTCAAGAACACCAAGCTGTCTTTCTCATGAGGAAAATTAAGTTTAAATTTTAATTTAATCTTAAATTGTGAAGTACAGTCTAACATACACAAAGGAGAGAGAATCACATGACAAATACTCATTTTAAAATGTTCATGTTTCCTTCAGTAGAAAATGTTCTAGTCATTCTTTTGCTAATGAGCAAACAAACATCAGCAAAACATGAAGTAATTAAATTACCATACATTTCTTTGCCATAGCAGCGTTCCTCTCAGTACACGTGATTTCACTTTATTCTCATGTATTTTTTTTCAAATAACACATTTACAAAAGAACTGGATTAAGCAATACTTTGAAGTCATTATACTTGAAAGAACTTGAAAGTCATAAATAATATTTCTTTTCAAAATAATATTAACTCAGATTTTTCAAGTTTACCTTCC
>NW_012155729.1:7231144-7242286 GCF_000956105.1 Propithecus coquereli
TGTATGTAAAAACCAGGAATAGCAGTACTTTCTCTTACTGATTTTTACATTGCTGAGATTTTTTTTTTTTTTTTTAGTCACTATTTTTCAAAATTTCTTAATAAATTGCTTCTGGCTTGAAGCCTCATGTACCAATTTTGGTCTCAGGATAACTCCTTAAAGCCAAGTCATGAATTCTTGAAAAGAAGGGATTATGTGAAAATGTATGCAGGGCTCCATTGTGTGAGCAAGAGAGAGATGTTGATACCTTGCCTGATAGTCAGTCTTTCTTAGTTGTTCTCCTGGTGTTAGTTACAATACAATGAAAATTAGACCCACAAATGTGTAACCTCCTTGTTTGCACTCTTTGAATGGGCTGCTCCTTTTCCAGCAGCATCTTCCTTCTAATCAGGCTAATTTTGGAGAATGTATTTGAATGTGGAAACAGGTGATTTAATGTGGAAGTGTTTATTATTAATATAAACCTGCATTATTACAGCAAATGGGCCATATTCAATGAGGAAACACTGCCTTTATTGTTTGTTGTTTTTTTTTTTTGCCTTCCTTGATGTTTTGCTTGAAACAAAATGGGGTGCTTATTGAAAGCACAAATTTAGTAAACAAGCGCTTCCGTGGTGTCGCTGTGAGCCAGCTTTGTACATGGTACAGAGGGGTTTACAATCAAGAAGCCAATCGGCGTCAGTTTACCCAATGTCAACTTAAATACCAGGTCTATCCATGACTAAACAATCTGTTACAGGGATTTCCTTCTGAGAGCTTTGCTGGAGTGGGCTGGTTGTGTTGGTGTCGTAGAGACCCAGTTTAATTTCCTAAAATTCATAGCTTCAGTGACAGCCAGGTATATTTGCTGATGATGAATTTGAGCATTTATTTTTTTCTCTGCCTTAGAAAAACATACCTCGAACACCCCCATTCCCAACAGCCTAACAATAAGTAAGTTAGCATGTGATGCCTATGACTTCAACTTTAAAAATTTATGGTGCCTCTATTTATTCTTGTCAATTTTAAGAGTTAATGCAACTTCTTGAAAAATCGTTTAAGAGCAATGCGGTAAAACAAGGGTATGTCTCACAGCTGAAACGTGAGATTTGCTCATATACAAAATCAAAATGGATCATAAAACAGCCACTGAAACCTTTTGCCAATTGTCTGTAAAAGGAGCATTTCAAGCTTTTTTCCTAAATGAACAAGTCAAGGAGGTTTACTCACCAAAATATGATCAACTCCATCCAACACGTTGTTCTGATATTTTGAAGTTGATTGACCATTGATGGGACCAAGGTGCCTGGCTTTACTTCCTCGAAGTGATTAATGAATGTGGATCTGGGTGCAGCCACAGCCCAGCTGTTCCTACCCTTCGAACACAGGGCAGGGAGGGAAGTCTTGGTCAGAGGCCCTCAATCCACCCCAGAGAATTCTCTCACAGGCACAACTACAAGAAAGGGATCCTTTCTTTGAGATGGATGAAAATAAGAGGAGTGGTTGCCTGAACCCACAGTTCTTGGCTGAGTATTTCCTGGAGCAAAACCTTAATTTTACCTCACATCTGTTCCTTTCCATGTCCCAAACCAAAGTGACTGTAAAGGTTACCACATAGTTTGACTGACTTCCCTGAATCTTGTCACTCTTTAATTATGGAAGAAGGGTGGAAGATTTCTTATACTCCTTTCACATGATTTCCCTGTCTTCAGCTTTCTTTATAAAACCCACATAAGACTCATATGATGGTTGATTTTAAGTGTCGACTGGGCCAGGCTATGGTGCCCAGTTGTTTGGTCAAACACTAGTCTGGGTGCTGCTGTTACAACTAGCTGACCTTAAGTAAAAGAGATTACCCTCCATAATGTGGTTTGGCTTCATCCAATCAGATGAAGGCCTTAAGAGCAAAAACTGAGGTTTCCTGGACAAGAAGAAATTCTGCCTCAAAACCGTAATATAGAAACCCTGCCTGAATTTCCATCCACTGGCTTGTCCTACAGATTTCAGAAATGCCAACCCCCACAATTCTGTGACCCAATTTCTTAAAATAAATCTCTTTACATAGATAGACAGACGGATGGATGGAGATGGAGATACAGATGTAGTTATCTATCTATATATCTGTATCCATTGATTGATCTGTCTGTTTATCTATCTACCTATCCTATTGGTTCTGCTTCTCTGAAGAACCCTGGCTGATATAATTCATTACAGCACTCTCTCTCTCTCTCTCTCTCTCTCTCCCTGGCAAACAAACACACTAACAAAAAAACAGACAAAGCCATCTTTGCCTTTGCCACCAAGAAGGTATTCCACTCTACCCCAAAAACAATTTACTTATTTATTTGTATGATGTTTAGATTTAGTTACAGATGTTAAAATCATTGGTGTGGGGCTGGGAATTCATTCACATTTTGATAGATTCCCCCCCACACACAACACCCACCATTTCACCATTTCACAGCACTAACCTAAAAACATAGTATATCTGATTCGTCCCTTAAGGAGAATTTTCTTAAAGCTCTTAAAATTCCTGATAAGAGGAGTAAAAAGTATGCAAATGATGCTATATTTTACAATGTATGAGACAGTAAGACCCAGCAACACATCCCAGGCACAAGAAGAGTCAAAGGATTATAATATTTGAGTAGCAAGAGCAGGAAGAGCTGAGGCCCTTACCTTTAATGTTACCTTCAACGATATACAACATGCTGTGTGTGTATGTAAAAACCAGGAATAGCAGTACTTTCTCTTACTGATTTTTACATTGCTGAGATTTTTTTTTTTTTTTTTAGTCACTATTTTTCAAAATTTCTTAATAAATTGCTTCTGGCTTGAAGCCTCATGTACCAATTTTGGTCTCAGGATAACTCCTTAAAGCCAAGTCATGAATTCTTGAAAAGAAGGGATTATGTGAAAATGTATGCAGGGCTCCATTGTGTGAGCAAGAGAGAGATGTTGATACCTTGCCTGATAGTCAGTCTTTCTTAGTTGTTCTCCTGGTGTTAGTTACAATACAATGAAAATTAGACCCACAAATGTGTAACCTCCTTGTTTGCACTCTTTGAATGGGCTGCTCCTTTTCCAGCAGCATCTTCCTTCTAATCAGGCTAATTTTGGAGAATGTATTTGAATGTGGAAACAGGTGATTTAATGTGGAAGTGTTTATTATTAATATAAACCTGCATTATTACAGCAAATGGGCCATATTCAATGAGGAAACACTGCCTTTATTGTTTGTTGTTTTTTTTTTTTGCCTTCCTTGATGTTTTGCTTGAAACAAAATGGGGTGCTTATTGAAAGCACAAATTTAGTAAACAAGCACTTCCGTGGTGTCGCTGTGAGCCAGCTTTGTACATGGTACAGAGGGGTTTACAATCAAGAAGCCAATCGGCGTCAGTTTACCCAATGTCAACTTAAATACCAGGTCTATCCATGACTAAACAATCTGTTACAGGGATTTCCTTCTGAGAGCTTTGCTGGAGTGGGCTGGTTGTGTTGGTGTCGTAGAGACCCAGTTTAATTTCCTAAAATTCATAGCTTCAGTGACAGCCAGGTATATTTGCTGATGATGAATTTGAGCATTTATTTTTTTCTCTGCCTTAGAAAAACATACCTCGAACACCCCCATTCCCAACAGCCTAACAATAAGTAAGTTAGCATGTGATGCCTATGACTTCAACTTTAAAAATTTATGGTGCCTCTATTTATTCTTGTCAATTTTAAGAGTTAATGCAACTTCTTGAAAAATCGTTTAAGAGCAATGCAGTAAAACAAGGGTATGTCTCACAGCCGAAACGTGAGATTTGCTCATATACAAAATCAAAATGGATCATAAAACAGCCACTGAAACCTTTTGCCAATTGTCTGTAAAAGGAGACCCCTAATGACCTACAGCAGGAATATAGATGCAAAGTTGTACTTTGCCTCATGCCCTGGGGAGGTTTTTGGCTTTAAGATTTTGTCTCCTTGCTGCCAAATGCTAAAGCCAAGTGCATTGCTAAAGCTTTAGACACATTTTCATCAATAAAACTTCTTATAAAACAGATCCTGAAAATGCTGAACTTATCTGCCAAATAGCCAATTAATTATTTTACATCCTTGTTGAACAATGCAATAATTTATGATGGGTAAAGGTTTTAGCATCACAAATTAGTGTTCTGAAAACCCCAAGGCCTAGCTTTCAATTAGCAGGAGGCATCACAATTAGGGATGAAAAGAAGTCATACTGCATGTTGGAAATTCTCCCCACAGAGAAATAAAACTTCCAAGGAACAATGACCCAACTAATTTGAGGGAATTGGGTTTTTAGAAAAACAGATCCTTGTTAAAGGGAAAAGTTCAAACACTGCTCGGATTCCTAGATGCCTCAATCTTCTCCTCCACCCGCAAATGGCCCTTTCTTTTCATAAATCGTAGCTATTGAATTTGGATGATGGTTGCCCACCATGCATTCGTGTGTATTAATCCCAATTCAGACATTGTCTGCAAGTTTGCTTTATCACTGACAGTCACAATTTCCTGCCTTGGGTCAATGGGGAATGGTGCCTCCCCTTTTCTGCATTTTCCAGAGAAGAAGAAAACCTGAGCTGAAATAGCACTCACAGTTGATCTGGTTTCTCGAGTTCAGGCCATATATGGCATAGAAGGGGTGATCCTGTAGGGAAGCATGTTTCAGATCCCAGTCAACTGATTTGGATCTTAACGCAAGCCTTTTGCAGATGATGGTGTCAAAGTGAATGGGCCATGTGATTAACTGTCATATTTGTTTACCTAACCAGGTAAACCAACATCCTGCAGGGAGATGTAGTAAGTGGACAGTTGGGAAATGAAGCAAGGAATTGTCTTTTAGGTTCCAGTCCAGGGAAGAGGGAGACTAGAATCTTTATTCCTGGATGAAATTCCTGAATCTTCTGGAATCCTGGGATGTTTAAATGGCAACAGGTTGGGGGGGGTGGAATGTAAAAATCTCAAATCCATTTCAAATGATACAGTGGGATGAAGTTTCAGTTGAGAAAATTGTCTTCTTGAGTCTCAATAACTTCAATATTTTCTATGGTTGTTGTTAAATAAAAATCACAGGAAGCCATTGTTCTGGACTAACCTCCTGCACTAGGCCTCAACAGACCAGACTAAATATCAAAATAAAGTCACCCATGCTAAAGTTCCATGCCACCAAACTGAAACTATTAAAAAGTTGTTGTCTAACGTTTCAAGAAATCAGAAGAGAGAGGTGGCAGCCATTTCCCGAACGGGCCAGTTTCAATCTTCAGTTGGCATGATAGCGATGTTCCCTGCATTTTAATCCTTAACCTGAAGTAACCAGGTATTAACCAATCAGTTATTGTTTTATTATTCTGCCACTCTGTCTCTACCTTACAAGGAAAGTAACTTTGAAATGACCAATCCGTTTTTGTTTCTGCTTTTTTTCAGCCCTTTTTTGGTCTATAAAGTCAACCTCCTCTGCTCAACTTATTGGAACACTTACTCTATTTTATGGAATGAAGTGTTGCCTGATTCTAGAATCCCAATAAAGCCAACTGAGATCTTTAAACTAAATTTGTTATAGCTTTGTCTTTTGCCAGGGTCTTTACTTCCCAATCTCTAACAACTTCAGGACATTGAACCTGTCCCCAGAGAAAATACCCACTCTTTGCTGGCTCTGCTTGAACAGAAATCCCCTGAGTTGTAGATTTGGACCTTGGAGTCATAGGGACAGCTCCTGTCGGAATTCCTGGAAGCTGCACATTTACATCAGAGAAAAAAATTTGGCTTGGCCTTTTTCTCCTTACCCAGTTCAGGACAAACTCCCATCCTTTCAGAAACTTGTTAGTGAAAAATGTTGGTGGGTCTTAGTGTGTACATTCTATAGTTGCACCTTCTCCTGTCCCATGTGAATGAATGTTCAGTTCTGGTCTTGGGCATGTTTCCTATTTCTGTGTTGCTAGCCAAATCACAATCACCCACACCACTTCCTCATGATAGGCCATGGCAAAGAATTCCCACAGGAACTTGGTATAATTTTCTTTTTGGTACCAGCCCACCATCTGTGACATTTTTACTTTAAGATGGTCCAATATATAAAAGAAACTTGTATTTACAAATAAGGTGAATTAGGTAGTACATAATTTTCTTTCTTTAAGAAACAAGTTTTTATTTTACTGGTGGAATAACCACTGACTCCCTTAATAATATACTCTTTAATGCTTTAATTGCTATGATTTAATCTCTAAATCTGATTTCTGGAAAAGTCTTCAGAAGCACATCTATTATGGATTGATTATTAGTAGCATTTTTTTTTTTTTTTTTTTTTGAGACAGAGTCTCACTCAGTTGCCCTGGCTAGAGTGCCATGGCATCAGCCTCACTCACAGCAACCTCATACTCCTGGGCTCAAGCAATCCTTCTGCCTCAGCTTCCCGAGTAGCTGAGACTACAGGCACGCGCCACCATGCCCAGCTAATTTTTTTATATATGTATATTTTAGTTGTCCAGCTGATTTCTTTCTATTTTTTTTTGAGTAGAGACGGGGTCTTGCTCTTGCTCAGGCTGGTCTCGAACTCCCAAGCTCAAACAATCCACCCACCTCAGCCTCCCAGAGGGCTAGGAGCTAGTAGCATTCTTTATGGAGTGATCCATAAAGTTTTTTAAGCAAGTTATTTCTGAAAAATATGCTTGAAATTCAAATGTCTGAAAGACAAACAAAAAATAAATACTGGCTTACATATTATAAGAGGATCGCGTTCTTGGAGAAATAAAAATATTATGAAATCTCTGATTTGTTTAATCACTACTTCTGTAGGCTCAGGCTATTCTTATCTTAGTTAGTTTGGGCTGCTATAACTATTATACCATAGGCTTAACAATAAATATTTATTTCTTACAGTTCTAGAGGCTGTGGAGTCTGAGATTATGGTGCTGGCAGATCTCGTGTCTGGCGAGGTCCCACTTCCTGGTTTGCAGGTAACTGTCTTCCTTGTATCCTCACATGGCAGAGAGCAGAGAGATGTGAGAGATATCATTTCTCTCATGTCTCTTCTTATAAGGGCACTAATCCCATTCTTGAGGGCCCCAACCCTCATGACCTAATCAGCTCCCAAAGACCCCAGCTCCTAATACCTCTTACATTGGGGATTAGGCTTCAACATATGAATTTGGCGGTTGGAGGTTGGACACAAACGTTCAGTCCACAGCAAACACCTAGGTTGAGGAGAACCTTCTCAGTAGAAGGGTTTTGTGTACACAGGTGCCGATTTTCCCCTGGGCCTTGGAATCCAATCCAAGCACCTAACAGTCCCTACTTTTATTGCAGAGATAAGGGCTAAAAGCTGAGCAGTGGATATCAGGCCTCTTGGGCACAAATGACTACTCAGGGCGGTTCCTAACTGCAGCCTGTCAGAGGGTGGGGCTTTGAGCCAGGAAATTGGATGACAGGAGAAGTTCAGTCTTGAGGGGGGACACTCATAAGGGATTGATAGCTCCATTTTTGTGATAAATAAGGTCCCAACCTTAAGGATTCTGCTGCCTCAGTTTGCTAAGTTTCCTGTTTCCTCTTCGACAAAGACATGCACTATTTTGGTATTCTGTAAGCAGAGGCTAAAAAATAATACATTGTTAATTGTAAAATCTCTTTGTCTCTTAAAAGATTATTAATGTCTTATCTTGAAGTATGATGAAAAGAGAAGGTTGAGGCAATTATCCCTAAGAGTCAGAAAGAAAGGTAGGCTTTCGGGCCAGATTTTATCATTTACTAAATTTGGTATCTCTGGGCAAGTCGTTTAATCCTGTGAATCTCAGTTTCCTCATCCTGACTATGGGGAAGTTCATTCCTACCTCAAGGGATTGCTAAGAGATGATGTATGGGAAACCACCTACTATAATTCCTGGAACATAATACTGCCTCAAAATAAATCCTGAGTCTGAAAAACCTGTATTACCAAATGGTGTTTTAGAATGGATTCTTTTGTTCTGTTCAACATGCTGCGTTAACTTTTAGATATTCAGCTCTGCTCTACATCTTTGTGAGGTGGGTGAGGAGAGAGGAGGAAAAGGACAAAATCCAACACCACCTCTTGATACACTTTTTTCCTTCTTGGACATTTATTTTCCTATAAGCATTCACATTCTTATTTTTATCCCATCTTGTTGTCTGACATTGGATTTGAAGGGCTATGCCAGGTAGAAACTCTTCATTTTGCAGGAGTCTTCTTGCAATTCAGCTTCAAAAGATGCACAACCCCTGAGAGACATTTACAGCTGGCACGGCCCTGGGAGCAGAAGTTTCTGAAAAATATGCCCAGCTGCAGGTCCCCCAGGGCCTGCACAAAGAATAAAAGGGATCTAAAAGTTTTCAATAAGGAGCAGAAAACATGACAGGGTATTAACTAAAGGATGTGTTCTCCAGGGAGGACACAGGACAAGCAGAGCTGACTCTGTAGCAGAGGGCCAGGGGGTCGACCATCTAAAGCGAATGGGAGCTGCAGTCAGGTACTGGGAACAAGGATGCCAGTGAGAACGGAGAGAGGGTCCCTTCAGCATCAGAAACAACAGAGCTTTGACTGAGATTAGCAAATAAGACCTGTGCTATACCAAGCGTGGACACCTCAAGGATGCAGAAGCCATTAGAAGGATCAGAAGGCAATTTGTTGTAGAATAATGTCATCTCTGTGAATATCTAGTTGGTTTTCTGGAATGAAGAGCAGAGGGAGGCTGTGTGGTTTGTATAGGATCACATAGAAAGGCAGCAGGACACACTGTGATCACTGATGTTTCTGTGTCTTTAAATCTGCCTGTTTCAGTCCCACTGAGAAAATCGAAGCAATTAAGAACTCATTTTGAGCCTCAATAACACTTATTCTTAAACAGTATCTTATTGTGGTAAATCTATATTTTTAACGCGGAAGAACTTCATAAAGTATTGCCACATGAGGACACTTACAAAAACGAAATCATTGAAAATGAAATTTCATTGTAATGAAAAGGTATACTCCTATTTTCTAGGACTGAATAATCTGCAGGAAACTTCCCTTTCCTGGCAATTAATGGTAAGCTCCCCAAGCTAGGGAGTTTGGTATGTTTTGTTCACTACATTTATCCAGTGCCTAGCGTACTGCCTGGGACTTAAGTGCTGGGTCTTGACAGTAAATAAAGTCTTGGTAATCAGTAGGCTAGGAGAGAATGAGGGGAAAAAAAGGCAAGCACATCTATCTGATTTGAGAGACCAGCTTGAATTAGGAAAAAAATCTGATGATATGACTATGTTGCTCAGTTACCCCGAATACATTATTTTTTCACTGTATTAATGATATATTTTTTTATTGTAAAGTACTCATGTGTAAATAAGTCTAAGAAAATGATTGCTTATCAGTAGCATGTAAATTTAGTCAGGAATGATGGTGATGCCAAACAATCACAGGTTGTCCACATGGATGGCTGAGACAGCAACACCTTAGCTTTCTTATGATCAATGTACACAAACTTGGATTCATGCACAAAATTATAAAAAATATTGTATAAAATTACCTTCAGGCTATGTGCATAAGGTGTATATGATACATAAATGAATTTTGTGTTTAGACGTGGGTCTCATCCCCAGAATGTCTCATTAGGTATATGCAGATATTCCAAAATCTGAAAAAATCCACAATTCGAAACACTTCTGGTCCCAAGCATTTCAGATGCTCAACCTATAGTCTGATATGTTCGACACTTGTACACTAGTGTAACTGCCAACCTGATCTAGATACAAAGCATTTCTATTTCCTCTTGTCCCTTCTCAGTTAACGTTAGCAGTCCCTGCCTCCAGACAATTAATCCTATTTAGCTTCTAATTTTAGATTAGATTTCCCCCATTCTATAATTTTTTACAAACACAATCATTTAGTATGTTCTCTTTTGTATCTTCTTTTTCATAGCATGTTTTTCAGAGTCATTAATGTTATGGCTGTATCAATAATTTCTTTTTATCGTTGGGTAGTATTCCATTATATGAATATACCACAATGTATGATATCCACTAGCTCTTTTGACATCTGATTTGTTTCCAGTTTTCAAATATTATAAATAAATTTTTGATTTGTACACTCATATACCTAAGTATATACTAATGTGGACATATGTATTTCATTTCTCTTAGGTAAATATCGAAGTGTGATGGGACATATACAGGTGTATGTTTAACTTTATAAGAAATCTTCAAACTGTTTTCAAGGTGTTTGCATTATTTTACATGTTTCTATCCCTCCCAGCAATACATTGAAAGTTCCAGTTTCTTCACATCTTTGCCCAAAGTTGGTATTGTCAGTTCTTTTTAAGTTTAGTCATTATTACAGTGGGTGTGTAGCGGTACCTTGTTTTAATTTTAATTTTTTCCTTTTATGATTGGTGTTTATTTTGTGTTCTATCTAAGAAATCTTTGCCTTATAAAAGATACAATTCATAAACAGCCAAATGAAAGAGATGCACAGGGCAAGGTATGGGGAGAGGGGTGTGGCATGTCCATATTTGCTCAGATGCACCACCCTCCTGAAACTTGGATGTGCTCATCAATCCAGAAGCTCTCCAAACTCTGTTGTTTAGGGTTTTTATGGAGGTTCCCCCATGTAAACATGATTAATTAAATCATTGGCTATTGGTGATTCAGTGAATCTCTAGCCCCTCTCCTCTCCCAGGAAGTCAGGGGTGGAGCTAAATGTTCCAACCATCTAATCACATAATCGACCAGTCCCCATCCTCTAGGAATCACCTCAATGGCATAAACTCAAGTATGGTCGAAAGGGACTTGTTGTGAATAACATAAGATGTTACCTCTCACCCCTATAGCTCTGTGCTAGGAAGCAGGGACAAAGACCATATACATATTTCTTATCCTATTATAATTATCACACACAGCTATATATAATTTGTATATGGAATAAGTTTGTATATATATTTGCATATAATAAATTTCACCTAAGTTGTCAAATTTGTTGGCATAAAGTTTATGATATTCTCTTATTATTCTTTTAATATCTATAGGATCTCCTTCATTCCAAATATTAATGATTTGTGTTCTTTTTTCTTGATATGTTTAGCTAGGAATTTATAATTTTTAAAAAATATTTCAAAAAACAACTTTTATCTTTGTTAATTTTTTTAATATTATCTGTCTTTTTAGTATTTCATT
>NW_012155729.1:7246492-7253222 GCF_000956105.1 Propithecus coquereli
ATTAGCTGGGACTACAGGACTAAAAAATTATGCCCGGCTAATTTTTTCTCTCTCTCTATATATATATAGAAACTCCTGACCTTGAGCAGTCCACCCACCTTGGCCTCCCAGAGTGCTAGGATTACAGGCGTGAGCCACCGCACCCGGCCTGTATTATCCTTTTTATGCATTTGATTCTATGTATATGTCAAGTCTCACAATATAGCATTATTGTGTATAGTTAATACTGATTAAGATTTACTCACTGGTTAATTCTTCCTTTGACCCTTCATTTCCATGTATCCTTCTGGTATTACTTTCTTCTTCAGTTTTTCTTAGAGGATGAGTCTGCTGGTAACTAATTCCATTTTTGTGTTTCTGGAAATGTGTTTGTTTTACCTTTACTTTTGAAAAGAATTTCATTTCATTTTTTTCTGGCTTCCATTATTTCTGTATTTCTGTTGAGTAGTCATCTGTTAGTCTTATTGCTGCTCCTTTGTTGGTTATACCTCACCCCACGCTGCATTTTAAAAACATTTTGCTCTTTATAATTCATTATTGGCAGCCTTATTATATTGTATGTAGATGTGATTTTATTTGTATTTAACTTGCATGGTGCTCATATTAATTCCTGATTCTGTGGCTTGGTATCTTTCTTTAGTTTAGGAAATTGTATGACCATTATCCCTTTAATATAGATTCTTAGATATTGTTAGGTTGAAACAAGGAGAAAGGGGAACAGATGCTTTGTCTAGGGATTTCTGCTGAGAAATAGGTGATGTTAGGAGATGCTTTATCTACTAGGAAGAAAAAATTGACCAGAAGGGGGACTTCCAAGAAGGAACAGATGATGTTTCAAGGGGTCCCCGAGGACTCACCAGATATTTGGTCTACAAACAGGGGTCTCTGGCCAACCAGAAAGAGGTAGAAAAGCCACAAAGTGAAGATATGATCAAGGCCATAAATCAGGATCTTTGGCACATGCGTACAAGTAAGGTGACAATATCCTCAAGTGACCTACCCTCATTAACATAGTAAAAATCACACCCACCAGCACCATGACAGTTTACAAATCCCATGGTAACCCCTAGAAATTGCATTACAAGGTTAAAAATGGGGAGGGCTCCCAGTTGCAGGAATTCTCCACCTTTTTCCAAGAAAAACCATGAATATTCCACCCCCCACTTAACATAAAATCAGGAAATCAATATAAAAGGGAAAATTTTGTTAAACTCAGGATCTCCTCCACTTGTAAGTGTTGACCTATTCCTTCTCTGGAATGTACTATGCTTTAATAAACTTTGGCACTTTGCTTGTTTGTATCTGCTTGGTCTACTCATGTGCTCCGTCGACTCAGTACCAGTAACCATTCTTCGTTACTGGGAACCAAGAACCAGGGAACACAGGGACCTGACATATGCTCCCCACACCTGACAATATTCTCTCTCATTTCTACTTCTGGGATTCAAATTTTTACACTTCTTTACTGTGTCCTATATGTTTCTTATGCTCTTTTCAGTATTTTCTATCCTTTTTGTTTTCTTGATTCTACCTGCATATTTTATTTTCTACTGATCTGCCTTCCAGTCAGTTCTCCTCTCTTCTGCTAAGCCAAATCAGCTTTTAAGCCCATATATTGAGTTCTTAATTTTAATTATTGCATTTTTTAATGCTAAGATTTGTATTTGATTCTTAAAAGATCTATATATGTGTATATGTATATATATATATATAGGTTTGAGTTCTCATATTAAATTCTCAATCTTATCTGTTTGATAACTTTAAAAATTGGGTCATATGGGTATATATTTTTATTTTATGATTTTCTCTTTGTACTGTTTTCATATGCCTGTTATTAACTTCTGATCAGACACCGGATGTGTTAAATGTGGTAGATCACTTCATTCCAATCAATGAGTGAACTGACTTGTAGCTGGCTGGGCTGCAATTTTTGTAAAGCTAGAGTATAGCCTTCTAGGAGTTCCAGTTGAAAGCCTGGGGTATTTGTTAAAGCCGCTCTTTCTTGGTAAATCTGAAAGTACAATTTTTTTTTTCATTTTTATCACATGACTCTAGAAAACACTGCTTTTATCATCTTTTTTTCTGTTTAGCTACTCAGCCACTAGTTCAGAGTAGCATAAGGATTCAGCAAATGTCTTGAGGGGATAACCACAGAGTGTCATTCCTCTGCGTCTCTCTTCTTGTTAGGTCTCAGCTTCTCAACTCCTGGTTTCCTTGGTAATCCCAAACTCTAATATTTTCTCTTTTCAGTCTGACCTCACATCCCCACACTGGCTATCAGAGTACAGGCCGTAGAAACTACACTTTTATTTCTAACAATAACTTCTCACCCACCTTGTTCTGTTCTCAGACTTGAGCCTACTTCATCCCTGATTCCTGCTTTCTGTCCCATTGTCAGCCAAATTCTTGCTCTTTGGACTCTACCTTAGTCAATCCAGTTTAGCTCAAGGTTTTCCCAGATGGTATTTAGACCATCAGCCTTTTAAAATGTTAGTAAGCATGCTAAAAATGCAGGTTTCTAGGCTTTGGCCACAGATCAGTTGGGCTGAGATGAATCCTAATAACACTGTGAGGAATATTCAAGCACCCCAAAAACACTTTGAAGAATATTGAAGATATCAAACCCTGGCTCCCACTCCAGGGCCTCACACTCTGGTGTTGGCTGACTTTACTGGCTCTCAGGTCTGGTCTGCCCAAGGCCCCAAGAAGGGACATTACTCATTGTGAGTTTAACTAATGTGGTTTTGTGCTATTTGAAGTGATCCCTGCTCTCTAGGGAAAAATAATCAGAGGATTATATAGAATTATCTCCCCCAAAGGCTATGAGGACATAGTCCATTATCCATCTTAGGTGGCAGAATGGCGGATTATGGAGCATTTCATCTTTGCTACTCTCTGACTCAGAATATTTAGAATGTAAAGTTAAACTCAGAAACACCTGCCATTGATTGTCTGAACTATTCTTAGGCAATCTGGAAAACCCTTTCTCATCTGATACACGTAGTCTCCCCAACATTTTAAGCTATTATTCAGAACATTTCTATTCTTCATTTTATACTTAAGACTGTGAGCCAAGCCAAGAAGACATTTTTGTATTCCCCTGTCTCCTCCCTACCAGTGTTGGAGGAATGTCAACATGAAAGGAGAAGGGATATTATTTAGGGTGGCCCGAGGGGTAATAAGTAGGATTAATGGGATGAAATTGAGCAAAGGAAAATTTAAAGTGAACATCAGGAACATTTTCCGAAGATTGAGATCAATGATCCTGTGGAATTAAGATCCCAGGGGAGGTTGTGGGAGCCCTATTACTTGAATCAGTTCAAACTAGACTGGACTAAATATTTGAATATAATCCTACCTTGGCAGGGACTAAACCTGCAATGGCTGGAAAATGGAAAAAATGACCTAATAGGTCTTTTCCATCCCTGACTTCTATGAGTCATCCAATGTATGCTGTTATGCGTCACACAGCCGGCCAGACCCGGGTCATTCACTATACATTTCAGCCACAAAATCCTCAGATTCTGACTGTGCCCCAACTAAACAGCTACCTCAGCAGAGACTGAGGGCCCCTTTGGGATTTCTGGTTAGTTTATAATCAATTAAATATCAGAAATGAATGCAGAAATCAGTCATAGAAGCAGAGGGTGGTGAGTAATTGCGTTCTGGTCCCTACCCTCTGGGAGGGTCACCCTCAACTCTGCAGACAGACAGGAATCTTTCCACTGCAGTTGTCGTCTGTAACTCCGCCTCTCAGGCTTGGCTGGCCTGTGGATTGTGCTGGGGCAGCCACTGCCCTCCTAACTGCTGATGGCAGGCGGACCCGTCTCCTGCTGCGGCTGCTCTGAGCCTGCTGTGGCCTTTCCTGCAGCTGTGGCTGCCAGCAGCAGCATTTGTTTAAGGTAGTTTCCTAGCACGTCCCCACCAGGGGAACCAGCGTTCAGAAGCATTGCTTCTGACCGTCAGCCCACACAAGTCCCAGATCACTTTCTTAAAACATTATTATTAGCTGCATTTTTTCTTCAAATACAATTTTAGGAGAATACCTAAAGTTGATAAAAGCAGTACTTCTTTGGTTTAAATGGGGAAGGGGACCCAGGGCCCCCAAGAACTTTCTTCCTGGCCATCACCCTGCCTCGTTCCTCTTCCTTAAGGCTTCCTTGGGAAACAAAAGCCACTAGGAGGCCAGATTCAGAAACCCTTTTCTATAAGCCCTTGTATTTGTTTTCTTGCCATTTTACACTCAGTTAAACCCACAAGATGGACAAAACAGTTGCTGCAGCTCTAGGCTTTACAGAGCCTAGTGACAAGGCATCTGCTGGAGACCTTGGTTATATGTTCTCTCCCTTCCCTCCTCTGATCCCCCAACCTCCCATATGGCTGCTGGCTGGAGAGTGATTGGAGAAGACAGCAGAAAAGGACAAGTGGCTACTGATGCCAGCAACAACTTGTGTTTCATGTTAATTACATTACACCTTAACCACTTCGGTTTCCTCCTCTGCATTTTTCCTCTCTTGGGTGTTGTCTTTTGTAGGTTCAAGTCTGCCCCAAATGTATGTTGCAACCTGGTTTTCCTAGACACGCATGAAGACATGGAGGAGTGCATACTGAGACGGCCTGTAGAGCAGAGGAAGTTTCTAATTCTGTATTTCTGGTATACACCTGTCCTATGGGGGGTTTCCTTAACGTAGCCAGGTAAAGAACATCATTGGATTGTTGTTTATGTCCTACTTCCTTGCTCTGACATTTCTTCCTTGGTGTTTTTAATTTCTAACAGGCTGAGATGTGGATGGAGGAGTTAGAAGGTTAAGTCATGTGTCCTTTCCTGGACCCTTGAGTAAACTTCTTTCCCCGTATTGTTCCTCCCATTAACCAGAGATAAGCGCTGCCCTTAACAAGGATGTAAGGCTCCTAACTTATTTTGGTTCTTCTAGGAATTTTCTACATTTGTGAAAAGGAAGCTTTGGGTTAGGAGCAAGATAGGAAACCAGGCAGCACACCTGGAACTCCTTGATTTTGAACAGGGTATGGGGTGCTGGGATCTCAGACCTAGAGCTACAAGGGCCACTAGACAGCCTTTAGTTCTTTACCATCTTTCCTAAATGAGAAAAAAGAGAGGGTATGTGGCTTGCCCAAAATCACACCGCTTAAAGTAGAGAATTAGGAGTGAATTAAGGTTTGACTTCAAAGTCTGCCCTTTTTTGTTTACTCCACATTACTCAGAGAAAAGCTGGGGCAAAGAGTTAGGGCACGAGCTTGAGGAAGATGTGGCAACTTTTAGAAAAAAAGATATTTTGTAGAAATTTCTTCAGAGGGCAGTCTTTTATGAGCCAGTCCTCAGAGGGCTTTGTGTGAACACATCAGAGACATATGGATTACAAACATTTAAAATCCATATGGGTTAGAGAATGGAGACGGCGAAAAATTTGGCAAACGCATTTGCTTTTTTAATATATGTGTGTGTGCCTATATATGTGTATATATATTATCAAATTTAAAACATTTGAAAAGCAATCCTAGGCGTTTCAGCCTAAACCACAGAGTGGTTCATCCATCCCCACTAATAAGTTCCAATCCTTCTGTTGTGTGGTCTTTCCAGTCCATGAGTTAAGACCCCACTAAGTCTGTTATACTTCAACCTGAATCCTGCCTGTTTTATACATTTTAAAGATAGGTATAAAGCGACTAAATCTCACTCTCCCATACAGGAACTCAAATCCCAGGAGTCAGCATTTAGCCGAATAGCTTCATTGTGTTTTAAAATGTTTTAAGTCAACTTATAAATAAATTGGGCTATACCAGTGCTTTTGTAATGCATGTCGTGAAAAATGAACAGTCAGCTTAAAATAGATTTTTCTTTTACTGCCAAGTGCATTATGTGAAAAATGTACTCCATCTGGCAGGACAGACCCTGTGGTCGTGTGGATGGAACTCAGATAAGGGAGCAGTCCTTTGTGTTCAGAGAATGGAGCTTGAGACGCTGATCTCTATCAGGACGCATGCCACCATCGGTGGAGCATTCCACGGTCAAACAAGCCATCTCCTCTTCCTGACATGCACACGCAAACTTCCCCTGCTGCCAACAATGGCAGCCAACACTCACCAGCCTGCATTTAGTAAAAGTTACCCTTCTGCCTCATTTTCTCTCTCAATTATCAATGCACCAGCCCCCAGATCAAGAACCTAGAGTGGGTCAGTCTAAACCTGCACCCGGCCTTCTTCATTTCACAAAGGCGAAATGGACACCTCCTGGAGCTTTTGACCGATACTTCTTCATTCTGGCAAAGCTGATCTAACACCCAGCTCCTTGCAATTCTTTAAGTTTTGCTCTTGCAACTTTGCTCATTTGCTCCCACTCTTTCCCTATGAATTCATAGCCATTGCTTTCTACAAGGTCCGTAACAATGTTGAGTTTCTTAAAGATGGCATCCCTAACCCATCCAGGCGTAATCATTCTATTCTTTGAATAGAAGTACTCTCATTTTCTCAAGCTTTTCTCCCCTCTGGCACTCCTCTTTCCTTTCTTCATGTTTAAGAAACACCTAATTAGGCCCATGAGAGGAGGTGGCAAATTAAACCAAATACAACGTAGCTGCTAATCTGAGTCCTTCAGCCCAGTGATTGGACACTCCCTGAAATATCCTAGTTTCTTTTCTAGGAACACTTCCTTGGACTATCTAGGTGTCTATCTTGATTACTCTTCCTACCAGAACTCTGCCAATTAACTGTC
>NW_012155729.1:7254172-7255821 GCF_000956105.1 Propithecus coquereli
TAAAAGAAGATAAAAATTATTGTAATAAAGAAGAATAGCAAGAGCCCTCATACATAATGGGTAAGATATTTAACAGGATGCTTTATGCTCACTTCCTAAGGAAACATCACTTGGGCTACTCTACCACTTCTACACTTGCAACAACAGGTTCTATTTGGTACAGTGCTACACATACATAGGCAATAATAAAAGTTCATTGCAGGGCCGGGGAACTAAACTAAAGAAAATGCTACTGAAAGAATTCCTAGGATCTTTTGGTCAAAATGATTAGTTGGAGTTTGTCCTGTATCTGGAATTCTCCTGAACTGGCTACTGTCATAAGCAGAATGGGACCCAGTTTTCAACTAAAAGTCACAGTCAGAACTGAGAAGACTTTCTGACTGATTCTATCCCAAGCTGCCAGGGTAAACCTGGAAGGAATGTTGGGCAGGCGGACAAACTCCAGGGAAGGGCTTCAGCAGCTCAGTATCCAGAGCAGGTCAGAAGTAGGCAAACTCCTGAGGCTTAAGAGAAACTCCCAACCAAGCAGGGAACCAACGTGGAGAGCCCATGTCAGACATCTGCACAAAGGGGCAAGTTCAAGATGGCAGACAGTGGCGGGGCAAGATGGCAAACACCAAAGGTAAGTTGGGAAGAGGTAAAAGCCATCAGGAAGTGGGCTATAGACAAAACAGAGATATTGAGGCCTCAAATTTATTAGGGGCTGATAATGAGACAAGGTTGGTTTGGCTCTTTCAAAGTTCAGGTATGGTCACAACTTTGGATTCATAGTCTGTTTAGAGCTTTTACTCATGGGCTTCAAACTCAACTGTGCTACAGAGAGGGCTCTGTTTGCTTTTGCTGCTCTTCATCTCATCATGTTAGGCACCTGTGGATTTTTAAAAAAAGTTCAGCATGTAAATTATACATCAAGTGTACAGGGTTCTTTTTTGTTGTTGTTATTGTGTTTTTTTTTAATTTTGCTTTTGTTTTTAAATCTGAGGAAGAGGCCTTGCCTGACTGTATAGTTTATCATCAAATAAGGGATTTCAACAAGCCTTTTATTAATAGTTACCTATGACACTACATAGACTGCTGGCATAGGCAGAATCATGACCCACAAGATGCCCATGTCCCAATCCCTGCAACCTGTGAATATGTTACTTACTTGGCAAATGTGGCTTTGCAGATATGATTAAATTAAGGATCTCAAGATGGGAAGATTATCCCAGATTATCCAGGAGAGCCCAGTGTAATCACGAGGATCCTTACAAATGAAAGATGGAGTCACGAGAGTGCATGAGAGAGAGAGATCCGAAGATGCTACAGTTGTGGCCTTGATGAGGGAGGGTATCATAAGCCAGGGGATTCAAGAAGCAACTAGACACAGAAAAGGGCATGGAAATGGATTTTTCCATATAGCCTCCAGAAAGAACACCTTGCTGATACTTTGATTTTAGTCTTATGAGAAATAATTTTGGACTTTCAATCTCTAGAAATGTAAGGTAATGAATTTGTGTTGTTTTAAGCCACTAAGTTTGTGGTAATTTGTTACAGCAGAATACAATTTGCTGCTGCCGTTACCTTAAGGACTAGTTTTATTCTGGTCTGGTACTCAGGGTGACATTTTTTTCTCTTAGTCATTTTTTTTAGGAGATACTGTCACCTGT
>NW_012155729.1:7256816-7282395 GCF_000956105.1 Propithecus coquereli
AGGGAGACTTATGTAATATTATAATTCAGGAAAGAAATACAACTTGTCAATAAATATGAAAGTTTCCACCTTTTTTGTTAGTCAAACACCTGTTATGATATTTGGAAAGTGGATATCGTTTCCAGTGCTGGTAAGGTTGTGGTGAAATAGGTATCTCAGAATTGTGCAAAAAGTTCTTTGTAAGAATATTCATCATGGGTTATTGCTAATGACAAAATTTTAGAAACAGATAAAATAAAATAGGCAGTTTATTATAGTATATTTTATATACCAGAAGACTATATAGATAGTTTAATGACATTGGAAAATAGGTAAGATGTAGTAAAGGATGTAAGGATATAGTGAGAGAGAAGAGAAAAAATTCAAAATGTTTTAAGTGACTTAAAACAGTGTTTTCTCTTTGCCTCTTTATATTTTCCACATTTCTACAAAAGGTATTGATTTCATAACCAGAAATCAAACACATTACGTTACAGACAAATCTTTTGTTATAAACGGCAATAAGCTATAATAACAAAGGAGACGATGATATATCATTTCTAGGGGCTGAGATCTTGCTAAGTCTATGGAAAAGCCACGAGTTTGAGGTGATATGACTGGAAAGGAGCCAGAAGGCAGCTGTTCTGTGAGGTTAGTCAAGATGGACTCATGTGCTATAACCATCTGAAAAGTTCATGGATGGAGTGGTAACTTCTTATGAAGCTTGAGGAGGCTGACAAAAAATGTATCTGACTACAAGGCCACCTCATCTTATCATGGAAAAGAAGGCAGATCTATGGGTGTAATGAGTAATGGAGTTAAACCATGGCTGGTGGAGTAGGCGCCCCTAATCCAAACAACAGTGGCTGTTGTTTAAGCCACTAAATATGTCTGACTCTCTAAGGAGAAGAGTTTGGAGAGGGTGGTGGAGGTGTGATTTTTGACGGATGTTAGACAAGTCTGGACTTGTTCCTATAGGCCCAGCCCACAGGGAGAGCAGGTAGGAGGCTTTTATGCTCTTTGAGAAATCAGGTGGTATAAGCCTGAATGGAATTCCTCCCCAGAGGAGAGGAAAGGAAGGACCACCACAAAGAAAGAATTGCCAGTACTTCTTGGGGATTGTTTGAAGACGAGATCAAGAATGAAGTTAAGATAAAAAATGACTACATTTCTGAGCCACAAGGTGCCAATGATGGAAACTCTCTCAGAAATGCATTTATGAGTGCAAATTGGTTTTAGAGGGAAAATGGAAGATAGTGAGTTTAGTTTTTAACTTAGCATTTGAACAAATGACAAGATAGTTTAATGCAATATCCAGATGAGAACATAGGGGAGAGGTTAGAGTTGGACACAGAATATGTAATTATTAGGTCATTGAATATGAAATGTTCAATTTTGAATCAAAAGTTGAGTTTATTATATCTCAAACAAAAAGCAGTACAATTAATCAAAGTATGCGCCTAAACTATTGACACAGTTTTGCCATCTTAACAGTAGCTTGCTTATGCCAGCAACGAAGAAGCCAGGAGAGCAAGTGGCAATGAAATCACTAAAAGCATTTTCCACAGCTTGTTGAGAATTGAATATTTTTCCTTACAAGATGTGATCCAAAGCCTAGAAGAAGTGGTAGTCAGCTGGTGCAAGGTCTGGTGAATACAGTAGATGACAGAGAGTTTCCAAGTCCGGCTTATGTACTTTGAGCAGCGTTGTTTTTGGTATATGTGGTTAAATGTTTTCTTGCAAGAGGATTGACCTGTCTCTATTGACCAATCTCAGCTGCTTAATCACAAACATCCTCATCATTTCATCATTCAGTTGATTGCAGTAGACATCTGCTGTAATCGATTGACCAGGTTTCATGAAGCTATAGTGCAGAATATCAGTGCTGGACCAACAGACAGACACCATTAACTTTTTTTTGATGAATATTCCATTTGGACTGTGCTTTGGCACTTCATATTTATCCAAACATTGTGCTGAATGCTTGTGATTGTCAACAAGAATCCATTTTTCATCACACATAACAATACGGTTTAGAAATGGTTTACCTTTATGTCGTGACAGCAAAGAAAGGCAAGCTTTGAGAGGATTTCTCTTCTGACACTCATTTAATTGATGCGGTACCCATCTATCCAGCTTCTTTACCTTGCTGATTTTTTTCAAACAGTCCAATATTGTTGGAATAGTAATGTCAAACCTTGCTGCTAATTCATGCATAGGTTGAGATGGATTCACTTCCACAACAGCTTTCAGCTCATTATTATCCTTGGTCTCAGGTCTCTTACAAGGCTCATTTTCAAGATTAAAATCGCCAGAATGGAACTTCTCAAACCATGGACATACTGGGTGTTCATCAGCCACATCCTTCCCAAACACTTTGTTGATATTTCAAGCTGTCTGTGCTGGTTCCACGACAGAACTCAAATTAAAAAATAACGAGCCGGGCGCGGTGGCTCACGCCTGTAATCCTAGCACTCTGAGAGGCCGAGGCAGGCGGATTGTTTGAGCTCAGAAGTTCGAGACCAGCCTGAGCAAGAGTGAGACCCCGTCTCTACTAAAAAAAATAGAAATAAATTAGCTGGACAACTAAAACTATATACAGAAAAAATTAGCCGGAATGGTGGCACATGCCTGTAGTCCCAGCTACTCGGGAGGGTGAGACAGTAGGATCGCTTGAGCCCAGGAGTTTGGGGTTGCTGTGAGCTAGGCTAACGCCACGGCACTCACTCTAGCTAGGGCCACAGAATGAGACTCTGTCTCAAAAAAAAAAAAAAAAAAATAACACGAATTTTTGACTTATCCATGGTTTCACAAAAATTGCTCTAAAAAAAATGAAAGATAATCACAAGCCAAAATGTGCATTTGAAAGAATGAGGATGTACCTTCACAATAAAAAAAAAAAAAAGTGTCAAAGTGAAATGTCAGAGATATCAACTTTCAAACTTAGTACTTAAGGAAATCAGACATTTCATACTTAATAACCTAATATGATCTTTGTGGAGAATTTTAAATACAAATTGAAACTGTGTAATTGTGGATAAAGTCACACTAATGTCAATAATGGCTGATAAAGGCAGAGATTTCCTTCCCTTATTATACATAAATTCCATTTTACAAATACCATCAGTTTTCTAGGCAGCACAATTCAGAATTTCTTCTTCTTGGGTGGTTAAAACCACTGACTTGGCTTTGACTATTTATAACCTGACGTATAATGGGTTATCATATCCTGGAGATTAGCTTCATATAATAAAGAAGGCTTTTTACTGCATAAGAAAGCAAAATCCACTAAAGCTCATCACTGAACTATATTGTTGTTATGAAACTAATTCATTCTGGTGTGGGAGAAATTCCTTTCATCAAAATCTTCAACAAGACATCTGCTTAGGTTTCTCCTAACTCCTAATTACCCAGATCAGAGTAAGAAAGAAGTAAAGATGAAACCAAATGGATAATCCAACAGTTTTGGTGTTAGGCAGAATTGTGCAGTTTTACAAAGTGACAGAACATTTGTCTTTGTGTATATCTGTATCTCACAGAAAGCTTATGCTTTATTTTGTTTGCTTTAAGTGGCAAGAGATTTGACTTCTAGTCTTGGTTTCTTCCAGAATAGATTCTGTGATGGTAGACATTATTTATTTTCCTTGGGGCTTCTTCTTCACCAATTCAATAAAGATTGCAATATCCTGTGTTCCTAACTCATAGGACCAGTATAAAATATGATAATAGATGTGGAAATACAATGGAATCCATTTTAAGTTTACCCAAATCTAATTTTTAGGGCAAATTACATATGCAAAAAACCTCCTCAAAAGCATGCAAAAAAAAGTGCATTAGTGAAAAGATCAATGCTTGGTAATCAATTTGGTAAGGTTATATTTGAATGTAATATGTTTTCTTACAAAAATTAACAATATTTTCAAACTTAGGTAAACATTTTCTCAGATTTATCTCTCCACATATATATATCTATATATATGTACATTTGGGTGTGTGTGAGCTCACACACATAGAGTAACTATGCAGATAATGTTTCCTGGTATTGGCTGCCACTTGCTGTCACTAATTAGACAGTTGTGAAACGTGAAGGTAATTAAATCATCATAGCTAATCTTAATTAAATCAGCAAATTGAAGCTCAAGAAGCTATTAGCGGTGATTTACATTTTCTTCAGGGAGTTTGCAATTCAGTTGTATCAGTGTTTTTTGTGAAGCACCTTCTAGCTCTTTATTTTACCTCTATCTTGAGTTGCCTAGAGCCCTCTAATTTTATAATCTTATCCAAGATCAATATTTAGAAAGCATCATCTTAACTCTTATGGGTTGAATTGTGTCCTCCTGGAATTCATATGTTCAAGTCCTAATCCCTAGTACTTCAGAACATGCCAGTATTTGGAGATAGGGTCTTTATAGACGTAACCAAAATGAGGTCACTAGCGTGAGCCCTAATCCAATATAATTGGTGTTCTTATAAAATAGGGAAATTTGAACACACAAATACACACAGTCCACCACACAAACACACATGTGGAGAATGCCATGTGAAGATGATGGCAGAGACTAGGGTGATATGTCTACAAGCCAAGGAACACCAAAGGTTGACAGCACACCACCAGCAGCTGGGAGAGAGATGGCTCCCACAGCCGTCACAAAGAACCAACCCTGATGACTCCTTGATCTCAGACATCTATTCTCCAGAACTGTAAGACAATACATTTCTGTTGTTTAAGCCACCGCTTGTGGTACTTTGTTATGGAAGCTCTAGAAAACTAATATACCAACAAATCCACTTCTGCTAGTTGTGAATTTGCTGAACAAACTAACAGAAGACTTTGAAGAGCATATAGATTTTTATTAAAGAAAGTTATTATTCTATGGGTATTCAAAGTCATTTATTTAAAAAAAAATTCATTACCAAAGAGATGTTATCTTATTTATGGGCCAGCAGTTAAATCTAAATTAGTTGAAATATTTTGGTCAGAACAGACTTCTTCAACAGAATTCCAGCAAAGTAATGTGAGTATGGGCTGTGAGCCAGGGTATAGAAATGGCTTCATGCTAGAGGACAGAAGCTTATGATGGAATTAAATTAAAGCTGCCTCCATGTTTATTTAGCTTTTAAATGTGATAATACAGTGAAAACATCCAGTTTTATGCCTGGAACAGAATAATTGTTCAGTAAATAAATCTAAACTTTGAGATTTTGACATTTCGATAGAGCCACCCAATTTGAATGTAAAGGGATAAATGTTTATAAAAAGCCGTTATACAAACTCTGCTGTAATCGACATTGGCCAAATACCTTCCATCAGAACATTGAACCAAACTTGTGTATATTTTTATCCAGCTCCATGAGGACAGGATAGAAGTATTAATATATGAAACCAGAGTCTCTAGAGTGTGGAGTTTCCAGCACACACATTAACATGCACTACTAGCAAATTTCTACGTGAACGTCGCATGTTTCAAGAAGTGTTGCATCAGGAATGCAGACTTCTCAGCTAGGGCACAGTTTGGCCTAGACCATGAGTGAGGGGATGGGCCCAGAAAGGCATTGGATATAGGGTCACAGTGGGTCCATCATGGACCTGACTAAATATACTCAAAAAGCTAGTTTGGCAAAGACTGGACTGGATTGATTTTTTTTTTTTTCCAGTAAGCAGTGCAGAGTATTTGGAGCAAGGCATTTTAAAGACAGCAAAGACACAAGCTTTGTTTCTTCCAGGCAATTTTTTTGGCTATCTTCTTTGACCCCTATAATTCTCTGTGCCTATCTAAGTTACAGAACTCTTCACGTTGTTTAGTGAGTAACTGTGTTTCTCCTTCCTCAAACTCATCAATGGCAGGTATGTTGTTACCTAACATATACACCTGATAGGTATATTTTACCTAACACAAAGTTGGCACCCTATAATTTTTTGTTTAAATAAGTATCAAAGACATTGTATTGAGTCAGCATCACAGAATGTAGAATTTCTTGAAAATCCACAAAGGTTTATGTAAGCTTATGGTGACTATTCTGTCATGTTTGATTAGGAAGGGGGTGCTGTGTATGATGTGGTATTTTTAGTCACTTGTGCCTCCCTGGTCAGTGATCTTGTTGGATAATCCTGCTACTGTTGGAGTAATGCTCACAGCTGAAATTTGGTACTTCGCTACTCTAAGATGATCACTATTAGTATGTGTAAATATTTGCTTTCAGGTAAACTTAACGCACCAAAGCACCAATTCTGTTTGTAGTAAAAACCAGCATTAGATTACCTTCCCCAGAAAGCTGAACAAATCTTCGGATTGTTGGGGTGTTAGAACTGCTAGAAATGGGATTTCCAAGGATAGGTCGTGGCTAGCAATTCCTTCCTCTTTCAACCTCTGGAAAAGTGCAAGAGCAAGCTACTAAGTTGCAACTGAAACACGTTCAAGGAGGTGACCGCTTCCTGAGAGACACTTAGCAAAAAAGGGCTCCTAGGAAAACACCTTTTAGAAATGTGTTTTGCCAAACAATTACTTATTTTGAATACCTGGTACTTCTTAGGCTTTTTATGATTTAATGTGACTGCTTGGACTTGGAATATTTAGTTGCCTGACTGATTCAATTTTTTTTTTTTCGTCCTCCAAACTTATTTGCTGTGTAGACACAACCTTGGTGAAACCTGTTTGACTAGGTAACACAAAGAAAAGTTTCAGATGTGGTCAAGCCCCACCCATCCTTGCCCAAATTTCCTAGTGGAATTTTGGAAAGCATTGATGACCTTTTGTAAATGTACCACACCTCAAATTCTTATTTTTCCATTCTGTGGGCAGTTCTTTCTTTCTGACCCTGGTCTCCATCAAAGCAAACCAGACAACTCCAGGTACTTCCCTTAAATATTTTAGCAGCTGGACTTCAGCACCTAGACCAGATTAGAGTAAGCAAGATCACCTTTGGTGTGTTCTCATAAGCCACTGATTCCTATTAGTCTGAGGAAAAGCACAAATGACTTCCAGCTGAAGCAGGCTTCATCTCTCTCCAGCTGGCTCCAGCTGAGGAAAGCTTCCTGTTGGCTCCCGGAACAGACCTGCTGCCTTCTGACCAGGTCCTGGTTGGAGTTCAGGGAGTAGTAATGTGAGGATACGCCCTTCTTATTGAACCACTGGAGAGGGGATTCAAATAATTAAGTCCTCTCGTGTCTTTCCAACACTAGACAGATGCATTTTCTGTCATTGTGGAATATAAATAGAGCTGGAAATGCCTGTATAACTGGACATTATGGCTAATTTTTCCTCTCTGATGGGTTGCCAGTACTTTGAAAATAAGTTGCCTTGTTCTTTCATGAAAGAGCATCCTCGATTCAGTTGATATTTTGGTTGAAGAATCGTATTGGTCCTCATTATACAAATTCGTTGCTCCTGATTAAGGAAGCCAAAGTAGCCTGCCAAGTACCCGCTTCGGCTGCCTTGGGATCTGCATATTCCTCCTTAGGCTAAGTCTGAAAATTTTCTTCCTCATAATTTCACTTGCAAGAAACTGAGGAGTCACTATAGACACATCCTTTTTTAAGGGACTCTCATGGGCCCATTTGGGAGAATTAAATAGTTAAAGGTCAAATTAGCTGGGTAATGGGATTGGGTTGAAATTGATCATAGGATGCAGTTATTCGGTATGAATAAAAGTATGACTCAGTTTGACTTATTATCATTCCCAGAAGTGTCAGGGCACAAACCAGTACATCAGGGTGACTAAAATCAATATATGGCATCCTGAGAAACCCTCTAATCTTTTAACTTGCTTTCAGGTAGTATTCTATTTACTGTCACTAGATCTCTTTAAAAAAAAAACCCAAAACTTCAGGTAGTCTCATCTCCCAAGCAGAATGCATTTTTTCTTGTCTATCTCACAGTCTATGAATATCATGCATTAGATATATTCTTGAATAGACAAATAAATTTAGGGAAAGCTTTAGTTCACTCTATTTAGCATCATATTTACACTATTGCTGGATAAGAGTGACTATACTTTATATAGCTGTATGCAGCATTTGCAAATAAAGCCCATGATGAGTATACAAAAGAACTGTAAAATATCAGAGCATGAATGAAATTTACAAGTCTATTCCTATTTCTTTGCTTTACTGATGAGGAAACTGAGTCTCAGGGAAATGAATTGACTTACCAAATATCTCCGAGGAAATTAGTGGTAAAGAGAATGAGAATATGCCACTCCAAAATATGTCACTTAGGCATATGGCTTATTTTGAGCTGAAGGCAACTGAGAACCAAGAGATGCAGAAAGAAGCCTTCTTCAGTTTCCTTGTTTTTGTTGTTGTTGTTGTTGTTGAGACAGAGTCTTGCTCTGTCACCCTGGGTAGAGTGCAGTGGAGTCATAGCTCACTGCAACCTCCAACTCCTGGGCTCAAGTGATCCTCCTGCCTCAGCCTCCCGAGTAGCTGGGACTACAGGCATGCACCACCATGCCTGGCTAATATTTTCTATATATTTTTAGTTGTCCAGCTAATTTCTTTCTATTTTTAGTAGAGACGGGTCTCGGTCTTGTTCAGGCTGGTCTGGAACTCCTGACCGCGAGCGATCCTCCCGCCTTGGCCTCCCAGAGTGCTAGGACTACAGATGTGAGCCACTGCGCCTGGCCGACAGTATTATTTTTAGTCTGTACTGACTTAGCAGATAAATTGTTTCATGGTCCTGAAATCTCAATCTGATATTATTGTATTCCTTGGAAAATCTGCACTATTTCTGGAGCTTTAAGTGATTGTTGAAAATCCAAAAGAGATCAGGAAGAGTGAGCCTCAATACTTGGTTTTCTGCTTTCCTCAATGAAATCCAGCCTATATTTTAGAGAAAGCTCTGCGTTGTTCATAACCAGAGCAAAAAATTGATGGAATCCTTTTGGTTCTACACAGCAGAAGTAAACTGACTTGAGAAGGTCTACACTGCTTATTTATGTGCAGAGTTTAATGCTAAAAGGTGCCGTTAAAGGTGAAGACCACATCTAGTGTCAAAGCAGTAAAATCTTAAACATCCCTAATGACCGCTTTTAAGTCATTGCTATTTCTTACAAAAACAAACCAGTGCTAGATTAAGTGCAGGGCATTCACTTTACAAATGATACCAGTCATCTGAATTTCTAATTATGGAACTTCTGCCAAGTTCAGACTCTTTGCCAAGGATGATTTAACCATTCAGAGTGTCAAACTGACCTTGTGCTGAGAGGTGGGGGTAGGGAGCAGCCTAATTGCCTGAGTATCGTTTTCTCGTATTCTAAAATGTTGAGGAGATTGAACCATACATTTGAGCAACTTTCTTCAACACCGTAGTTAAAATCTGTACCCTACATAGTTGCACTATTGAAACTGTGTGCTGGAGTCCTTGTTAGTTTTCACATATTAAATCAAACAGATACTTTTAAGAAAAGTTTTAGAAAACAATGGGGGAAAATGGAACTACATGGATTAGTGTCCCAGAGTTGGCAAAATTAAATATGATGGTTGTTTAATCTACTTATGTGTATGTTTTTACTGCCCTGAAAAATATTAGGTTGTAGTGGTAGGCGTGTGTAACAGGGAATGAAATATTGTCTGAGCCATGAGGCCACAATTCTGAATGCATTCAAAAATAAGGTCATAAGTGCTTCTAAACATAAGTAAGCACAAATAATTAGTTTTAAATGCTTCCTGATCTCTCTGCTATGAGACTAGTAGATAAAATTGTTGTAGAGCTAATGGAACCAAATTTTGCATCATCATTAAAGTAATTAGATGTGTTACCTAATCATAGTTGTCATTAAGTCTCCCCCTTTTATGCTAAATAGAATTGCATGTCATAGTTATGGCTAAAGGGTTCTTAAAATAATCTGGAAATAGTTTGTTATGTATAGTATTTAGATAATGCTTTCAAGGGGCTAAGTCTTGCTGAGTTCCGCAACACACACTCAGAATCCCTCTTTCTCAAAGCACAGAGGGTGGCCTAAAGAAAAACTACTCTGCATGAGGAGGCAATTAGTGGTAAGGGAACTTCGCATGAATCTCTCGCTCATCCAACTGTTTTACAACTCATATGGAAACAACTTCTCCATCTAGGCATGGCATTGGCTGGTAGGAATTGTATTCCTACTTTTGAGCTCTTGACTTATTGGATTATACATGATGATGGTTTCCCCACTGTTTCTAGCCTTCCCAAAGCTCACTGAAGTCCCAGGGAGATGTCTGGGACAATTCTACAAACTATCAGTGGTAATGCAGCTCCATTTTATGAGTGTCTACTACGAATCACATGTTAGCCAATTGAATTTATTCATGCAAATCTTACTGACAAAGGTTTTAACCCCATTTACTAATTGGAACTCAAAGAGAATTTAAGCATATTGTTCAAGGTTGTATAACTAACATTCAGTGGAAGTGAGGTTTAAATTCAGCCCCACCTCACTCCACAGCCCAGCTTTCCACTACAACAGTCTATCCACGCTTGTCCACACTTGTCCCAATCAATCACCCTCGTGGTTGTTAGTTCTTATTTTCTTCCGTTGTATCTTATTTATTTACTTCTGAGATTATAAATTTAGAAGGGGCTATAGAATCTTTCACTGGAGATTTTCTTAAAAATAAAAGCTAATTTGGAAGAATGAATTGAATGTAGTCCTGTTCAGAAGATACTCTGTGAGACTCTAATTCCAGGAGCTTCTAAAGGAGTTTAAGAACCCAATTAAAAGAAATCATTACTGCATGCTATCTTTACCAGACAAATTAATTGTCCTCAGGTTCTAAATGTGATTTTCAGGTGACCTTGAAGGAAAAGATTAAAACAAATAATTAGCTATGACATTTTTGAATAATCAGGAAGAACCAACATCTGGATAGGATTTTAGAAGTTCTGATCTGCACAGACTCTGAGCATTTCAGTTTTGGCTTTTTTCTTTGTATTCTTCTTAATCTACATGTCTCAACACTGCTTTGTTTATTTTGGTTGCCGAAAGAGTTTGCAACTTGTTGTTTATGCTGCTGAAACCCACTTCTTTGGATTATCTTTTCCTAGTTGAAGGAGAAAATTATGCCCAGGGGCAAAACTGTAAAAAAGGTAAAGTTTATCCTTGGCACCATCCTAAACTGCCTCACCCCATCCCCATTCTTGGCCTTTTTAATTCATTTCTATTACTAATGCCCAATGTTGTCATATTTCCCCATCTCCTATCCAGGGTAAAAGTATTCAATAAACTCATTCAAACTAAAGGATTTCTAAATTAATAATACACTTTCGGAAATCTTTTTTTAATCTTAAAAGAGAAAATCTAATGAGAGCACCAAAATTATTTCAAAGGTCTAAATGACTAATTGTAGTGGCTAAATATTGTGAGTGTGTGTGTGTATGTGTGTGTGTGTGTGTGTGTGTGTGTGTGTGTGTTTGTGTGTGAGCGTATCTCTAAATTCCCTCCTGTTGGGAAACTTCACTTTTCCCACACAATGCCAGGGATGCACATGTGAGCCAGGTGGGCTAATTTTGGGTGCTTTGTCTGCTTGGCAATAGAGATTAGCTCAAGAGTTCTGTGATTGAGCCATCTAAGCCTAAAGTCCTTTCTTGGAATCAATACAGGGGCAAAGGAAGGGAACTATTCTTTCTGCTGGGGTTGCTAAAGCAAGTAAGTATGAGAATGAACTACCTGAATAATCATTTTTGGCTCATAGAAGAAGCTCCTATTCAGTGGGAAAAAAGTGAGCACACAGAAAGAAGAGTGGAGAGATGGAGAGAGCTCTGCCATTGTGACTTTTTCTTTCAAACCAATCTAGCTACAACTGAAATTATGTTTAACTATACTAACCCAAATGGGGAGTGTGTGTGTGTGTGTGTGTGTGTGTGTGTGTGTGTGTGTGTGTGTGATGTATGTGTTATTCACAGAATCCTTTCCTTATGTAGAACCACATTTCTCCCACTCAGTGCCAGGGATGGGTGTTTGAGTCTGGATGGCAGTTATGGTAAACTATAAACCACCAATTTCCACCCTATTTTGGGGGGCTGTGGGGTTGGAGCTTGAGCTAGGTTGATTTTAGTGTTTTTTGATACTTGGAATTGAAAGAATCCTGACTGAAACATTAATGGTAGGACTCAAGATATTTTTAAGGGAGATATTTTTGGGTGGCCAATATTCTTGTTGCCTCTTTCCTATCCTGTGAACGTTGATTTACTGCTGCTTTTGAATACTTATATTATGTTGATATTGCCACTTGCAGTTATTTTCTGGTGGGCAGCTGTGATGTGTTTTTCACCAATCTGCTGGTGTCTTCAGTAGGATTCCATTCCAATCCATTCCATTCCATTCAGTTTAATACAGTTTAATTCATCTGAACTAGATGTTCAATGAGGCCCTTTTCCATAAGGGCAGCAGTAAACTGCTCAGATACCACTTTGGAATCCAACAATTCTTCCACTTAGAGGGGTTTGGAAAGTATGAGCCACTATTTCAGGTTTTATATGGCAATCTATACATTTTTTAGGTTTATCTGTTAAAAATTGATAAAAATCAACGACTTGCCTCTGTTTTGACCTTAGAAGCAACTCTGAGGTCTTCCATAAGTAGAAGATAGGATTGGTGATTACGAGCTGATACTTGACAACTCTACTGAAAGGAGAAAGATATTTATAATAATATTTCTAGTCCCGGGTGGTCATATGACTGTTTCTCAACATCATTGCCAACATTCCAATTAATGATAGACTACAAACATGAGATGAAAGTATCAATTCTCTGTTTCTTGTTTTGGCATTATACTTATTTTAAGTGATTCTATCTATGTGTTTATTTATATGTGTGCATATAAACTGACATAATTCTTTAAAACAAAATCTATAAATAGCTGTAATAACCACCCTAGCTAAATATCACATGAATTCCAGTGGAAGAAAAGACCAAACTGGTGGGGCAGTTATAAGTTTCTATTACTGCTCACTTCCTTTTTTATTTTCTAATATGACTTTGTTTTTGGCTCCCAGATTGTTGACATTGAGTGTGACTAAGCCTTTGCCCTGAGGACCTTCCATTCTCCTAGGCACTGCCTTTTGCTTCCCACATGGGAGCTGGGGTCATCTTTCCACCTCCAGGCTGACTCCCAGTTCACAGCGAAGGGTCCTGAGTGGGAGGCTCTGGCCAGGAGGGAATGGCTGCCCAGAGGTCGCTGCAGCTGGCCTCAGCACAAGTCAATGTCCTGAGCCTGTCAGCTGGGGACTTTCTCACACTTGCTTGTATGAGTCTGTCTTAGATTGGATCAGACTATTAATACATAAAATCAGCTAGTGGAAAAGTAAAAAATTCAGGCAGTCAGCTAACACTTTTGCCTGCAGATCAACCAAAAGCCCTTGGGAGTGATTTTTCTCTAAAACTTAATTACTTTGGTTTGAGGCTATGTTTTATACAATAAAACCCAGCATGCTTGCTTTGATTAGCTTGATTGGTCAAGAAAGTCATATGGAAGAATAATGAATGAATTTTATGTATTGACTTAAATGAAAATAATCAACTTCACCTTTTTTGTGACTGATTTGAATCAAATTTTAATCCTTATCTCCTCTATAACCTAAATGAGATAAATTCTTTGATGATAAGGATTATATTAGTAATGAGAGTATTTAAATATGTTTCTAGCCCCAAAGATTTTCTTAATCAGTTGTATATTAAACTTTGACTATAAATGTAAATTATATTGCTTCCTTTGATTATAATGAGTTCCATATTTATGAGAAAAAACCCAAGGATTATTTTATTTAATTAATCACCAGTTATTTTCTTTCCTCCAAAATGACAATTGATATCACTTAAATTATAGCTTTTCAATGAATTATTTTGACTTTATAAATAGAGGTTTACACATAGAAATATGTCTTTTGAAATGACTAGATCAAGTTGATTAGTGATCATCCCTTATGATGCTTAAAAAAGAAATTGGCTATCAAAATGGTATATCCAATAAATTCATCATGAAATTATGAAAAATGGTATGCTACAGGTGAATGGAATATAAAGGTATAAAAAGTGTGACATGTGGTTCTTGACATCAACCAATTTATAATCTACTTAAGGAAGACTTGTAGACACACACACACATGCACACGAGATAGTCTCTAAATGGCAAATAAATGTTGCAGTCAGAAGTGTAGAGAAGTTTGAAAGAAGGAGGAGTCCCAGAAGGCTAACCAGGGACTTGAGTTGGGGCCTGAAGGATGAAACAATTCATGTAGTTGAAGAGGGAGAAGAAGATGCTATGAAAAAAATCATAACGTGAGCCCTATTCCCCTTACTCCTCTCACAGTGGAGTAGCGTAGCAATATTAGAAAAGTAAAGAAGCAAAAGTTAGAAAAGTGACTTGATGTCTCTGATTGAATCTACATTATTCATAGTATTTTTCCATCTGCATACTTAGTGCTTTTTGTTAAGCACAGTATTATAATATAACAAGCTATTAGATTACATTTATAGGTCAGTGGGTGCTGTGATTATTGATGTACAATAAATCACTCCAAAATTTAGTGGCTTAAAACAACAATAGATATTTATGATCTCTGATGGTATCTGTGGGTCAGGAATGTGGAAAAGACTTGGCTGGGTGGCTGTGGCTTAGGGCCTGTCACGTGGCTGCCAGCAGATGTTGGCTGCAGCTGGAAGAGCAGCGGTGAGGGAAGTTGAAGAAGCTGGAGGTTGTGCAGGCATTTCTTTTCTGGTATTCTCAGAGCTTCTCCATGTGGTCTTCCCACAAAAGTTCGTTCAGGCATCCTCACTGCATAGTGGCCTTAGGACAGTCAGACTATAGACATGGCTGCCAAAGGTGACAAGAGTGTGTATCTAGTAAAGCAAGAAGCTCCTCACCTTCCTTTTATGACCTGCCCCTAGAAGTCACACAGCAGCACTATTGCTATGTGGTCACATTGCTTCCAGTCTCTAGGGGAAGGGACGTAGACCCCATCTCTCCATATCAAAGTCCAGTTGTAAGAAGAGAATGAGCAATAGAAAATATTGATTGTGGCCATTTTGGAAAACGTAATCTGCTGCAATCATTTTGAGCATTTGTCTGATTAAGCACTGCCCTCGAGGAGTAAAAACTTAGTGGAAAAGTCTTGAACAAGTGGGACTTGTGTTTACCGGCTGAAATGTATAGGAAATATGCACTCAAAAAGTGAATAAGATTCATTTGTACACTGGTATAATCACACATCTATTAGTGACTCAAATACTCCATCTCCCATCCCCAATTCATGACTACTGGCCCATAAAAGTAAGACAACATTTGGAGACTGGCCCCATTAAAAATAAAAAGGAAAAGTAATCTTCTACACACCTCATAGGGTTTTAACATTTTGTTTTCTTACTTATCCTTCATTTGACTCAAAGCCCAATCTGGTAGTGTTTCATAGCAGTTTTCTTTAGGCTGGATTTAATTGCTTGAGAGATGTCTTTTGCTAATGAGATTGAGCAATCTAAACTGTAACCTGCATTCCTGAGACTCAGGCTCATATATTTCAAAATATCGCTAAGGGTTAAACCGACTTTTGGAACAGAATAGCTTTTTTGTTATTGTCATTGTTATTATAATAATTTTAAACACGAAGTTCCATGTTCCAAAAATATTTTTGATGTGCTTTTATAAGAAGGGGCAATCCTCCCTGAAATTCTCAAACATGAGCCGGAGAAAAATATTACTGAATACCATCCTCTCACCTAAGTGAGAAATAGAGTTTTTCTTCACTCCCTAGTGCTATTTTTTTAAGAGAAATATTTTATTGTCTCTGATGTGGGTTTCTTTGCCTTGTTTTCCATTCCTTCATAGATGAAACATCATTAGGGAAACATCAGCTACAACTGCATGTGGTTAACTTGCATTCACCCCACTTTTACAAGACACTTTGGACTGAACCAGACTGCTCCTCTAAATGTTTCTCAATGGTCTAAAATCACTATAAAACCAAAACCTATGTTTGCACACTTTCCCTGACCTACCTCACCCCTCCTCCAGCACGGTCCTGCTTCACCAGGGATCACTGGTGTTTTGCTAAGGGGACAGTCCACGTAATACAAACTGTTGCTTGTATTAAGGAAGCCAAAGAGACTTCACAGTAGGTCCATGGCATTGACATTTACCTGTTGCAATATCCCTTGTGTGTAACAAGGTTATAATTAAGTCTTTGGTATTAATATCCAGAATCTAGACAGGAAACTAGAAATATGATTTGGAAGAAATGCTGATTGGTTTAGGGTCAAAAATAGGGAGCTGAGAAACACAATTGTCTAAGAAGTATGGTTTTTTAACTGTTAGGATTCCCAATCATCAGGTAAGACAAGCATTGTAACTAGCCTCAATATTTAGCTAGTAATCCCTTTAGGTATTACCATACAGACGGTAAATAGCTCGTGAAAAGATGTCTCATTAACTATTAGGAAAGCACAGATTAAAACTACAAAATATCACTACATGCCTATCAATGGCTAAAATAAAAAAATAATAACAACACAAAATTCTGGCAATAATGCAGAGAAACTAGATTGCTCACACATTGCTGGTGGGAATGAAAATGGTACAGCTTCTCTGGAAAACAGTTGGGCAATTTTTTAAAAAGCTCAACATGCACTTACATACAATTTAACAATTGTAGGTCATTGGGCATTTATCCCAGAGAAATGAAAACTTATGTTCACACAAAAACCTGTACATGAATGTTCATGGAAGCTTTATTCTTAATAGCCAAAAACTGGAAACAACCCAAATGTCCTTCAACAGGTGAATGGTTAAATAAGCTATGACACATCCATACCAGGAATGCGGTGCAGCAATAAAAACTATTGATACAGGCAAAAACTTGGATCCATCTTAAGGGAATTATGCTGAGTTTTAAAAACCAATCTTAAAATGCTACATTGTATGACCTCATTTACACAATAGTCTTTACATAGTAAAATTATGGGGATAAAGGCAGAGAAGAGACTTCTGGTTGGCAGGAGTTGGGAATGAGGGGCAGGTGTGGAGGTTCTTGTAAAGGGTTAACAGAAGGGATCCTTTGGGGATAGAGCAGTCAGCATCCTGATATGTGGTGATCGTTACATGCATCTATACATGTGATGAAATTGTGTAGAATAGATAGATATGTATGTGCATAGATACATACACATATATACATATAAATAAATGCATGACTGCATGCAAAACTTGTGAAATCTGAAAAAGCTCCCTAGATGGTTTCATTGTCATTTTCCTGGTTTCGATATTGTTCTATACTTTTCCAAGATTTTGTTATTGAGGGAAACTGGTGAAAGGTATATGAGAACTCCTGTACAATTTTTTCCCCCTGAAACTTTCTGTGAATATTTAATTACTTCAAAATAAAAAGTTAATTATATACTGGACTTATTCTAAAGTCTAACCCTGTGTTGTTAATAAGGTGCATTTATTCCTGCTAAAGGTGAGAAATAAGTGATTAACACTAAAACAATGTATATAAAAAGCTAAGAGCAATGATAGAGCTATAGTTGAAATTGACTGATAATTCACTTAGAAATTCATGTGCGGTAGATATGTTTGAGAATTACTGTATGTGCTTACATAGTTTTTTCACGAATATATTTATTTACATGAGAGTGACAAGAAGAGCATAAGTAAACGTTACCAAAACACACTGCAAAACCTGAGAACCTGGGCTCAGATTCCTACTGGTTCGGTTGTTGAAGTAGCAGTTTCTTGAGCTCTGAAGCCCAGAGAAGACAATAAAAACAATCAAAAATATGTAAACAGTAATAAATCTATTTGTTCTCAGAAAGGTTTTAGTCCATTTTTAAAAATTTCCCATTTGGTATTATCCATGTTGGAATTCACTTGGGCCTCAAATCAGATGTTTTTTTGGAGGAAGAAAAGCAGCATGGAAACAAAATTTTGAGAGATAGTAGACTTTTAGTCTTTCCCACAAACAAATAAGCACATTTTGAAACCTTCTTTTGTCTTTTCAGCAATGGTAGTTTTTATAAATTATATATATAGTTTTTTGGATGGTTTAAAAGAAAATATTGTGCCTTATCAAGAACTTTCAAATAAGCATAAAACTTGTACAGTTTATTTTTTGAAAATCAATTTGATAAAAAAATAAATTTAATTAAGAAATAAAACACTATATATCACAGCAATAGCATACTTTTTAAAAAAATTATGGAACATCCACTTAATGGAATACTGTGCTGTAAGCTGGATATGTAATATCTCAATATATTATTATAGGGGATCTTTAGGAACCATTGTTCAGCAAAAAATGCAGAATGGAGAAAAGTATGTGAAGTATTCACCATTTAGCTAAGATGGGGATACAAAAATATGTATACATATTTGTTCATAATTTTAAAAAATGAAAGAAAACATCTAGATATTTAAACAATGATTACTTAGTGGAGAGGTAGGAAATGAAAAGGACACAGGAACAGAAACTCAATTTCTCTTAATACAACTTGTTTTGTAGATTTGACATTGAAACTATATCCATATTTTACATAAATTTAAAATAAAATTATGTAAAAAAAGAAAAAGTGATCCCTAGAAATTGAAAGGAAAATGAAACACATGGACCTAAAAATGCACTGAGTTAGTGTCATAACCTTATAAACAAGAGTTCTCTAAGTGACTTTTGGGTGAGACTGTTGTTGATTTGTTGGTACTCAGAGACGTATTTACTAGAGGGAGTCTGTCCTTAATGTCTGACTTTCAGAAGGGAGGCGCCAACACTGGTTGGCTGACTTGAGAAAGTGTGTTCTTTGAGGTAAGTGACTTATGAATTCAATAGGTTAAAACCCGGTTCTGATGGCTGTTTATTTCCAAGGCAATAGAACAATGACTCTTTTCCTAAGTTTGTAAGAACTTTTAAGTTTTTAACTCTCACTTTTCGCATACCTACCAATTTCTTAGAAACTGCCTCATCTAAAAGAAATAAATCTTATATCCCCTGATGCTGAATAGCAAGAGCTCCTAAGAGAGTGAAAGAAAATTACCTGCTATTTAGGGTTGTAAGATGGACCAAGATGTTCTAACTCAACATGGAAACCTTGACAAAGTTGATTTATCCATTTTGTGAATTCCTCTCATTTTGCCCCAACCACACTTCACCCGATTGGTTAAAGAGGTAGAATTTATTAGTGAATGTAGCAATGAAAATGCTTAGCAAATTTCACTAGAATTACTGTTGGGAAGAGAAATTGATAGTCCTAAGGAAGAAAGTCATCAATTCAACTATTTTCAAGGATATTGAGAGAGTTATCTGTGAACAGACACTTTCTCCTAACTTTGTATTTTATTTTTAGATCAGAAAGATAACTAAAGCATTTTTGAATGAGTATGATATTCATTAAACTTGTGTTTGTCTTGCCTAATGGTCTGTTGTGGTAGTTCCAAGCAAGTAACGAGCAAAGAGACTCTTCAGGAAGAATCACGTGCACGCAAACCCACAAAAGCCAATAAAGACCACAGGTCAGCTTGGGGCCCCAGTTACAATAATAATGCCCCATGAATAATGCCCCATAGCTGGGCATTATTCATGATCTACTTAACACGGCTTTACTGAGACTAGTTCCTTCCTCAGAATCGTATGTGGAGTCCTAAGCCCTAAGCCTGGGGCAAAGCCTGTAATGGGGATTCAGTTACCAATGGCCTTCCATGGTCTGTCTGATTCCAGTTCTTACCTGGTCTTTCAGCCTCAGTTAGGGCAGAGCCAAGACATTGGGTACATCTGGGGCAGGCTGATAATTGACACCTCTTAAAATTGGTATTCTTTAAATCTTTTTAGCACATTAAAATAGTGAGGGAAGGCATGATGGAAATATCAGCCAGATATTTTTGTTTCTTGGCTATTTGTTTGTTTTTATTCAAAAGGACTGTCAACTTGAGTAAAAGTAGGACTAAATGACATGGTATCAGGTAGAACAGAAGGCGTGTTAATAGGCCTGCATATAACCAACTTGTTAGATAAACTGACCCTCTTACTGCTCTGTAAAGCATAAAGGCTAAGGTCGATGGTATGCCAATGTTCACAGGTCATTGACTACTCTCTGGCACACACCCCACCCCACAGGTCTGCCCCTACTGCTCTCACCCAACAGTTACCTTGTCTTGTTTCCAAACAGGATTTTGTTCAAGTGACACTTGTTATGATAATTATGCAATTTAATTTTTATGTAAGCTGATAAAATACAGTGCAAAAAGACAGAGAATTGTTGTTTCTGTGAAACAGGAATTGAATGTTTCAGAAAGACTTGATAAAGACTGGGAGCGAAGATACTTCTATCCAGTTGGAATGGGCGAAACAGAGTTTGGGGAAGACATTTTAAAAAAATCTTTAAAAATTCATACTCACATTGTTTTGAAATTGTCTTAAAGTCTTTATCCACTTTGAAGAAAGTGAAACTTGAAAGTATGGCCCATACATTACTAATGTAATAATTTTGGATTGAAAAATCCAAATTGCATCCAATAAGGGGGCTTCTCTCCATGTAGGAGTCAGCCATGGAGGGACCCACGTTGTCATCCTGGGATGACTAGGATTCATAGTCTTCTGTCTTCTGATCTTTACTTTTCTTCCTGTATTTAGACCTCTGTTTTTCCTGACTCTTTCCTTTAATATATTCATTACCCACATCTCTTAGTTCGAACACTTGATCTGCTCGGATACAGGGGACTATTTTAACATCTCTTTACCAACCCTGGGCTCTCAGTTCATCTAATTGATACCATGAAATATATCTCTGCTATGTCCGGTCTTTCTGCTGATTCTAGCAGGAAATTATGGGCCCATGTTTGAATGACTCATCTGAAAAGCACAACGGGAGTGTTGAGGAAGATACTTGTTGTCAGACAGTAGCTACTTATAATAGCGCATTAATTGAGCACCAGTTTTTTTTTATCACCACTATGCTCTCAGCATTGTTTAAGTGGTCAATATATGTTTGTACAATGAACTGTTGAGCAGTTTTTCATGTCAGGAATTTTATTGATCATATCTTATTTAACACATCAACTCTCTGAAGTGGATATCTTTATCCTCATTTTAAAGAAGATGAATCTGAGGCACAGAGAGGTTTAGTGGTTTTACCAATATCAGATAGCTGGAAAATAATAGTAATGTATTTGAATCCATGCCTATATGACTACAAACACTAAACTTTTAACATCTACGTGGATTCTGATCAATGCTTGCTTTGTTAACACAAATGCTAAAAATGTTACAATTTAAAGTAAAAGGGAAAACACAAATTATTCACTTATTCATCCATTCCTCCATTCAACACATCTATTGAACACCTATTATTTGCTACACACCATTCTTGATGCTTCTAAAGATACAGAGATAAAGACAGAGTCACTCCCCTATTAGAGATTACATTCTAGTGAGGAAGGTTATGGATAAATAAATATAAAATATATTAATGTTAATGTAATGATAAATAATTGAAGTACTATAGTACAGTTCATTAATTTCCTTGAAGAACTAATAATTTGGTTGAAGAGACAAAGCATGAATATATAAAAAGTTAAATGATGAACAGTGCCAAACAACTTAGGTACAATAATATAAGAATTGAAGATTAATTTCTATGACCTATTGTAGAAAACAAGTGATGGAAGCATAGAAGAGAGGAAAATCTCTCCGGGCTGTAGTGTTCGGGGAGGTTTTGGGGAGAAGAGAGAGACTAAAGAGTAGACAGAATTTGGCTGGTTGGAGGGAGGAAGGTATTCTGGGACTATGAAAATAAGTTAATTGTCTCAATGAGACAACTGAAAGTTCATTTTTCTGCTGATAGTTGCTAAACGTGACAGATTTAAAGAGTGCAAGTTTGGCCCTCATGGCTCTTAACACTAAATCTGAAGCTCCATTCAATTTCATCAACCTGACCTCAGAAACATCAGCATGGTGCCTGGAAGCTCATGCATCAATTTCTGAGCCTCGACAGATGGATATGCTTTTAAAAAATGCAAACAAAACACTACATTTACCATGCCCTGTAGAGTATGAAAACCTAGCTGACATTCTCATTTACTCATCATCTGTCTCCTTTAATATGTCATCCATCATTTGCTCCTATTTCCCTTAAGAGCTTGTGAAAAGTTGGAGTGCAAATGGCCAAGCAGTCAAACGCCTTCCATTATTTCTCTGATGGGAATACAGAGGGGAAGTCAAGTTCCTTTGACAACGATGGCTGATGCATGACAGAGTGTTGAGGCAGGCTGACTGGAAACTGGATTTTGAACCAGTGACGCACTCCTCTATTGGGCAGGGCATTGAAATGATGGTGAAAGTAGGGCCCAGCTCTGTACTGATGCAGGAATTGGTGTATTGTGAAATACAGTGCTGCCAAGTTACCATTGTAAAAATGAATTTGTCCATGCTGTCTGGAATTGGAGCAGATGATCAGAAGGGTAGAGTAGGGCCTAGTCCTTTCACACATTTCTCTGGACTCCTAAAATGGTAAACTCAAAATTAATCCTGCGGGTCAAGGTGGCTGAAACACATGTGGGAAAGTGAGAGAATATGATTTCAGGCAATGAAAGGAAGTGGTAGATGGCTTTTTCTCCTATATTGATGGAGAAGTTGGGGAAAGAACAATGGCATATTATAAGAAAGGCAACCAACAGTATGTTTTATTATTTGACTGTTATTTAACAGCAGCAATGCTGGTTAAAAAGTGTCCAAGACATTTTTAGAGTGAAGGGAGGAGAATTTAATTTCCAGGGCTCAATTATTGCCCATGGAGTCTTGTAACCTGAAGACTCAACTGCTTTCTTGTACGAGCTGTTTTTCCACTTGTGATTTTTTTCAGGGACCGTTTTTGGAGGTGGGGAGGGTTGATATGAGGTTGAGACAAACAAAAAATTCACAAATGTTTGTGACATACACAACTTCAATTATTTAGAAATATTTGACTTAATATAGCAAGAGGCAAGGTGTTTTAAAATAAAAAACTCTTCAGAAATGAGATATGTTAATATTCTAATCACCAAAGTGAAGAAACTGTAAATTAATTCAATGAGTTTATATTAAATGCTAAGTGTTTAATAAAAGTCACTATGCTATGTGCCATGGGGGTTATAAATAGAGACATTGTATACATCCTTTGAGAAGTGCAAATATTAACTAACGTCCAAAACAAAGTTTAAAAAAAAGAAACATTTCCCTCTAATCATCAGGGAAATGCAAATCAAAACCACAATGAGATATCACTTAACTCCAGTGAGAATGACTTTTATCAAAAAGTTCCAAAACAATAAATATTGGCACGGATGCGGAGAGATAGGAACACTCATACACTGCTGGTGGGATTGCAAACTAGTGCAACCTTTGTGGAAAGTAATATGGAGATACCTCAAAGAGCTACAAGTAGAAATACCATTTGATCCAGCAATCCATTACTGGGCATTTACCCAAAGGAAAAAAAGACATTCTATAAAAAAGACATCTGCACTAGAATGTTTATAGCAGCACAGTTCACAACTGCAAAGATGTGGAAGCAACCCAAGTGCCCATCAATACGTGAGTGGATTAATAAAATGTGGTATATGTATACCCTGGAGTTCTACTGAGCCGCAAAAAAACATGGTGATCTAGCACCTCTTATATTATCCTGGATAGAGCTGGAACCCATTCTACTAAGTGAAGTATCACAAGAATGAAAAAGCAAGCACCACATGTATTCACCATCAAATTGGTATTAATTGATCAACACTTATGTGCGCATATAGTAGTAACATTCATCGGGTGTTTGGCAGGTGGGAGGAGGGAGGAGGGGATGGGTATATTCACACTTAATGGGTGCTGTGCACACTGTTTGGGGGATGGACACGCTTGAAGCTCTGACTCGGGCGGGGCAAGGGCAATATACGTAACCTAAATATTTGTACCCCTGTAATATGCTGAAATAAAACATATTAAAAAAGCGAAGAAGAAAAATCAGTTTTATAAAACTTTAGTGGCTGTATTTATATATACATACTGCTTTCAAAAATCCTATCAATGTCAAATGCAGTCAGATAAGGTTTTCTACAGTGGAGCCCATCTTATCCCTCTAAGTGAGAGGAACAATGAAAATAGTAAAATTCCCATTTTGTCTTGAGTTTAATCCTTTTACCTTCTCACAATGTGACTAACATAGCCAGATTCTCCTCCAGCATTGGACTAAGTTGCTGATTCTTGGCAATAAGAGCGGGTTTGTGTTTAGGGGACTTGTTCAGTTTTGCCCTTGGACCTGGGCAAGGGGAGCCCCTGGCCTGGGCCCTATGTTTTCGACAGCCTTCCTGAATATCACAAAGTTTTAAAAAAGTAAATAATGTATTAAAAATACATGACTGCTTCTGTCACTTGGAATCTAGGGCTCAGTGCTAGCCCAGCATGATCTATAACCAGGGCTGGCTGCATAATCTGTGGGGCCCAGTGCAAAATAAAAATGCCCCTTTTACAAAAAGCAGAGAAAGTGCTATGAAATAAACATATTTAGTTTTTCCCCTTCCTCCACGGTCTCTCTCTCCTGTAATGCTGTTTTTATAATATCTGCTCTTTAATTCCATTCTAAGTAAGGAAATGTAAAACTTTAGCACGAATCTTATAGTTCTTATTTATATTGTGCAATTCCAATTTTAAATGCAAACGTCAGAGCAGACTCACTGGAATCACACAATCTTCATTTTTGATTCAACCCCTGGAGCCCGCTTAAAGAGACAAATACAAGCCTGACTCAGACATGTTAAGAGAAGGGAGGATTTCGCCCACAGGCGCGGAGCCAACTGAGGGAGCACTTGGTAGGGAGATACTGGTTGGGAGTGCAGCCCCACACTAGTGCCCCAGAAGTCTCACCCCTCGGTGAGAGCCCCGCACACACTTGCTGGGTCTGACAGCTGCGGGGCCTGCGCTGCCAGCTGCGCATCTGCTGGACGCATGCGCAGAACCCAGCGGTGGGGCAGGGTCTGGACAAGTCGAGCCCCGCCTCTCTCTTTCCTACTGGCCCCAAGGTCATTTTCACTTAGGAAAAAAAACCAGACTCAAAGATAAAATTGTTTTTTAAGAACAATTTCAAAATGGCAACCACTGAACATTAAAATCCAAGGTAGGGTCCTTCGGAGTAGGGACCTAATGTGATGACACCGGTCCCAAGCCCGTGAAGCCCATATACCCCTACACATCTGCACTTGTGACCTTTCTGGTCCCACGGACTTGCTTCTCCACATTTCCCGTCTTGTATCTGTGAAACAAAAGACCACTGTGTGCAAACGCTGTGAAGATTTGAGGGTGTTGCTGCTGACAAGAAGAGGAACACTGCTTCGGAGTGTGTGTGTGTGTGTGTGTGTGTGTGTGTGTGTGTGTGTGTGTTGGGGCTGGGGGGGGTGGGGCGCAGTTCAAATGGCCAAGGCAATTAGAGGAAGTTTAAATTAATGAACTGGTCAGATCCTTCCTCTCAGCATGAATGCGAGCGAATCTTGCATAACGAATTATTGTTTTCCAGGAGTGCCCTGGCATCTGTGTTCTTGCTTTTCTTGGTTCTGGAGATATTTAAGAATTAGTGTGGTATTTGCAATAGTTGGGCACAATAGTTGAGAGGCATGTTCACATTATTAAACATT
>NW_012155729.1:7282810-7305302 GCF_000956105.1 Propithecus coquereli
GTTACTTAAAAACAAAAATTTTGTGAAAATCTTATTTAAAACAATATAGTGATTTTGCTGAAACAAAAGAAGGGAAAAAAATTACATTGGGTCATTAAGTATGAAATGTCTGATTTCCTTAAATGCTAAGTTTGACAGTTGATATCTCTGACATTTTCACTCTGATACTCTTATTTTTATTGTGAAGGTACATTCTCATTATTTCAATTGCATGGTTTTTGGCTTGTGATTATCTTTCAAATTTTTTTTAGAGCAATTTTTGTGAGACCATGGATAAGTCAAAAATTCGTGTTATTTTTTAATATGAGTTCCATTGTGGAACCAATGCTGCGCAGACAGCTTGAAATATCAGTGAAGTGTTTGGGAAGGATGTGGCTAAATGAATGCGTAGTACGTGGATAGTTCCAGAAGTTCTGGTCTAGTGATTTTAATCTTGAAAATGAGCCACATGGGTGACCTGAGACCAAGCTGGATAATGGTGAGCTGAAAGCTGTAGTGGAAGTGAATCCATCCCAATCTATGCATGAATTAGCAGCAAGGTTTGATGTTACTATTCCAACAATATTGAACCATTTGAAACAAATTGGCAAGGTGAAGAAGCTGGATAGATGGGTACCTCATGATTTAAATGAGCATCAGAAGAAAAATCTCCTCGAAGCTTACCTTTCTTTGCTGTCACGACATAAAGGCGTACAATTTCTACACCGTATTGTTATGTGTGATGAAAAATGGATTCTTGTTGACAATCGCAAGCATTTGGCACAATGGTTGGATAAAGATGAAGTGCCAAAACACAGTCCAAAACCTAATATTCATCAAAAAAAGCTAATGGTGTCTATTTGGTGGTCCAGCGCTGGTATTACCCACTACAGCTTCATGAAACCTAGTCAATCGATTATAGTGGATGTCTACTGCTACCAACTGGATGAAATGATGAGGATGCTTGTGAGTAAGCAGTCAAAATTGGTCAATAGAGACAGGCTGATCCTCTTGCCAGACCACATGATGTTGCAAAAACCAACTCTGCTCAAACTATAAGGCTGATCTTGGAAACAATTTGTCATCCACCGTATTCACCAGACCTTGCACCAACTGACTACCACTTCTTGCAGTCTTTGGACTACTTCTTGCAAGGAAAAATATTCGATTCTCAACAGGCTGTGGAAAATGCCTTTCTTGATTTCATCACCACTTGCTCTTCAGGCTTCTTTGTCGCTGGCATAAGCTAGCTACCGTTAAGATGACGAAATTGTGTCAATAGTTTAAGCTCATACTTTGATTGATTGTACTGCTTTTTGTTTGAGATATAATAAACTAAACTTTTGATTTGAAATTAGACATTTCATATTTAACGACCTAATATTTATGGGATAAATACATAATTCATGAATTGCATATGTCTTTTTTTTTTTTGAGACAGTCTCACTGTGTTGCACGGGCTAGAGTGCCGTGGTGTCATCCTAGCTCACAGCAACCTCAAACTCCTGGGCTCAAGCGATCCTTCTGCCTTAGCCTCCCGAGTAGCTGGGACTACAAGCATGCGCCACCATGCCTGGCTAATATTTTCTATGTATTTGTAGTTGTCCGATTAATTTCTTTCTATTTTTAGTAGAGACGGGGTCTCGCTCTTGCTCAGGCTGGTTTCGAACTCCTGAGCTCAAACAATCTGCCCGCCTCGGCCTCCCAGAGTGCTAGGATTACAGGCGTGAGCCACCGCGCCTGGCCTGCATATGTCTTTATTACTCATCCAGACATTAGCAGCCCATGAACAGAACACTTCTGCATGCATAATATTAATAATAATTAAATTCAGTTGTCTTTGATGTTTTTCCAACTTTCAGTCATGTAAAAAACCATAGTTTTATTCACATTTATTTTTTAACTTTTGTTGATATAAAGGTATAATTTTCAAGGTTCAGAGAATAGCATTTTTTTTTACATAACTGTTTGTTAACATGATTTAAAACCTTTAAGCACTTAAACATATGGTTTATGGGCCTCCATTGCCTTGAACCTCAAATGTTTGGTAAAGATCTATTATTTTATGAAAAAAATGTCTGTTAAACCCTCATAGAAGAGGGTTGGTCTTTGGGAATAAGAACAACTGAGGGAACTGTAGATTCAAATGTCTCAGGCTCATTCTGGGATATGGACTTATTGAGCTTAGAATAGTTGGCAAAATCACTTGCACTATCTAGGTTGATTTTTCACTTTGACCAAACATATAATGTTGAATCTTATAAGTTGTATGTGAATATGATGCTACTCTACTGTAAAGCAATTGCTGAAATTAATAAGAGATTCGTATTTAGTTGTTTTATGGAATTTGCTGTGTTATGGTGTTGATATCATTTTATATGGTTTTAGTGTTTTATGTTCATTCATGTGTTCATTCATTCAACACAACTTTTTTGTTGAGCATGGAAGACACAAATATGAATAAGATGTTATTCAGTATCTACTTCTGGTAGGATGCTGGAATAGATACTCTGAATGGGCCTTCTGCTACAAAATAACTAATCATAACTTTTAATAAATTATTAAAATTACAGAAAATAAGAGGAAACTTCAAATATCCTTCCCACTGTGAAGAAATGTGAAGAATCTCGGATTCTGCTGTTTTATGCTAATGAGTTACCTGCCGCAGTTTCATGGATGCTAACAGAAGACACAAGACACCTGGGTCAGAAATGGTGCACATCATTACTCACAATGCAGCAGGAAGGATGAGCTTTATATTCTCATAAGTTTTCCTTGTCCTCCAGTTTTGTTGAGTATAGAGCAGTCCAGGAAGATGCTGTGCAAACAATGTATTTTATCATAGCCAGGGAATGCCCAGATTAGGAAAATCCAATCTTTTAAAACAGATGCTATCAAAATTGCCCTAGATTAAATTATGTTTCTTATTCTAGACAATCTGCTACCTGCACCAGAGGGAGATACTATCTATATCTTCCAAGGTTATTTGCCATGTTCCAAGAAAGTTTTGTTCAGAAAAAAAGCTGTCAATGACTTTATTCAGAAGACATGTAGCAATGTGACAGACTCATGAATATTTTTCTCCCAAACCCACCCAAAAGGGACTTAATAAACAAACAAACAAATAAAAGTAGATAGTGAGTAATAAGCAAACTTAAAGTAGGCTTACTCTGAGAGCAAATGCCAATGCTGAAATTCTAAATTTTGGGCCAGCAGCATGGTGGCAGAGTTGAAACAGAGGACATTTGGGACTCTAAAAGGACTCTAAAAGAAGGTTAACACGGTCCCAGGTCACTGACATCTACTGATTCCCTAAGACAGAAATGGTTCTGTGGAAAAAAAAATACTCTAAAAAGAATGCATTCCCTCAGCAAGTGCTCCTGATTACTATGTAATAAGACCAAAGAAACATGAACCCCCAGTTCAGAACCACCAAACATAGGAGGAAATAAATCACTGTAGATGAGAATTACCAGAAACAACAAATAGTATATTTAGATCTGAAGTAATTCAGATATTGAAGATTTAGGAGGCAGAATCAAAAATAGTTTTGGAGAAATAAGTTAGAATCACAAAATAAGCATGAAACAAAAGATTATAAAAAATCAGCAGGCAAATCTGAAAAAAACAGATATAACTTTTAGAGAAAAAATTCAGCGTAGTTGAAAACTTCATGGATGAGTTAAACAGCAAATCAGGCCAGTAGAATAGAATAGCAAGTAAATTGGAGAACAGATGTGAAAAATTATTCAGAATTAAAGTCAAGGAGGTATAGAGATGGAAGCATAAGAAGAATTAGGAGAGATAAAGAATAGAATGAGAAGATATAACATAAATCTAATCAGAATCCCAAAAGGAGAGAATAAAGGAGAGACAATGACATAATTTTTCTGCCCTGATAAAGGCATGAATTTGCATAAAAAATCATAATTTATAGCAAACAGAATAAATAAAAGAAATCCACAAAAAGACACATTGTGGTAAAGTTTCAGAGCGTCAAAGATGAATAGAAGATCTTAAAATAGCTAGAGAGGAATGTCAGGCTGTATACAAAAAGAAGACGATAGAATTACAGGAGATATCTGGGTAGCAAGCATAGAATAAAGAATATTGTGAAATAATATCTTCAAAAGTGCTGATATGAAATAACCTTTAACCTAGAATTTTTCTACTCAGCCAAACTATCTTTCAATGATAAAAGTTGGTCTAAACTGTCAGTGTGCTATTCCCAGATGTACCTTTTGATTTATGCTTTTAATCATATTTATAAGCTTATGTTTTAAATATTTTATAAGACTCTGAGTTTCTAAGATTAGGAAATATCATATGTTTTTTATGAATAATTAGTATGTTTCTTATTGGAGGGGTTCAATGGAGAGCTTGAGGAACCATTAGTTGACTATTGGTATAGCTACCGTGATTCTTTTTAGATACCAGGGACTGTGTGTCTATAGCTTAGGTAAATCACCATTAGATTATGATTTTGGTAGCACTAGACTAAATGTGTGGTTTGAGGATAACTAGACATATTTGCATTAGGGATATTGACATAGGGATTTTCAATGCCATAATGTCATCTGTTTTATATTATTGAAATTCTCCCATATAGCTCATAATTCCAATGAAAAGAAACCTTTTTATATAAAGTGACTCTATGACTTATAAATGATGTGACCTTAAGCAATAATGCTTACCTCCTAGATAGGTAAGGACTAAATAATGCAACTTATGTCAATCATTTATTACAGTGCCTGGCACATAGAATGCACTCAATAAATCAAATTGAATCCCTTTTTCTGTTTTCTGGAGACTGTGGCTTAAGCTCCAATGCCGAAGACAGTGGGGCTGGCAGTACTCACATTCTAAGAAGGTAAAAATAATAGAAGTTATATATTTTCTCTATATAAGCTCTCCATGGCTTATTAAGAAATGGTGGAACTGGTTCTGTCCCTCGCCAGATGTCACCCCATTTGCTGATGTTCCTGGGGCTCTTAAGTCAACATGAGCACTCAGAGGGTGACTCAACACAGCACAGCTGAACCCACCAACTGCAGGAAAACGTATCTCTTTCACAGTGAGTTCACACAGATCAATAAACCAGTCATGTGTATTACTCTTATTAATATAAAGGCCAGGAGAATAGAAATTCTGTGCCTTCCTATTAGTCTTAATTCTACTCACCCTAATATCATTCTGCTTCCCTAATTTATAATCTAACATTAAGTAACAGTGTTTTCTCAGAATAATTTTCAGTTTTCAACTAGTATATATGGCTTTGTAGTTTAGAAAGCACTTTAGTCTATATTATCTCATTTAATCCTCATAACATTTGATACATCACAGTGGGCAGGATAGTTATTATTTTTCCTGTTTCACATGGAAGAAAGCAAGGTCCTAAGATGTTAAGTGACTTGTTCAATTCGTGCAACCAGAACTAGGCTGAGCCTGGATCCTTTCATCTGACACTTAGCACATATGCATTAAATATGAAGTTATGCCACATACTCTTCAAGATAGTGGAGGTATGGTGGTTAATATAACATACAAATTACTATCTTTCTTGGTGCTTACCTTCAAGTAAAGGTAAACTGGCAAAAAATAATTAACTAAACAAGATAATCTCAGCTAGTTCTAAGTTCAATAAAGAAAAGACATCAGGGAACAGTATAGAGAGTGACTGCGGGTTGAGGTTGGAGGCCACTTGGGGTTCAGTGGTCAGGTGATTACACCTGAGCATGGACATGAATGAAATGTAAGCCGTGCAAGGCATTTGGGGGAATTATATTTCAAGCAGCAGGTACAGCAAAGTACAACAGACTTGGTGTGAGTTTGCATTTCAGTCAACTGCATGTGGCTGAGCTTTAGTAAAAGGGGAAGAACGTTAGGGAAGATTTAGGAGAAGAAAGCAACGGCCAGATGCTGTAGGGCCTCAAAGACCTTGGGAAGGAGTTTGCATTTCATTATAAGTAAGATGGGAAACCACTGGAGGGTTTTACATTTGGGATGATTTACATTTTAAGAAGGGCTTCTTGCTTGCTGTTGCGTGGAGACTTTTCTCCCTGGAGAGGAGCAAGAGTGTAGGCGAGGGCACCATTCCTGAAGTCTTCTAGGCAACAGATGACTCTGGCCACAGGTGGTGACAGCCAGACTTGCTGAGTGACTGGATGCAGGATTTTAAATCATGTTGCGGGATTAGAAATCTCGTGTACTCTACATTAGAGCACATCTGACTTCAAAGTTTCCAAACTTATCTCCCAGCCCTGGGAGGATCTTGGCACACAGCCCTGTCTTCCCCTCACCCATGTGCCCATCACTTTGATCTCCTGTCAGTTCCCAGAACCCACCAAGCTCGTTCCTTTGGAGCAAACATTCAACCTTTCCCTGTTCTCACTGCTGTCTTCTCATCCTTCAGTTCTCAGGACAAACATCATCTCCTCAGAGATCTTCCCTGACTACTCCAGGTAATTCTACCATCCCTTCCTGCTCTTCTGCATCCCTTCCTACACTTCCTATCCATTATCATCGTGTGTAACTATTTATCTGTTTACTTCTCTGTCCCTTTCACTAGAATGTAAGCTACTTGACAGGGACCATGTCTTCCTTTTTCATAGTTATGCTTCCAGGGTGCACAGTTCTGTTCCCAGCACCTAGGGCACTCAGTAAACAGTAGCAGCTAGCACCTTGGAGCACAGAATACATGACAAAGAGTATTCTAAGCACTTTGCATATATTAATCCATTTAATTCTCTCAACAACCCTAAGAGGTTGCGTCTGTTATAATTCACCTTTTATGGATGGGGGAATTATAAAGAATGAAGACACTTGCCCAAGATCCCAAAGCTAGTGAAGAGGTGAGGCAGCAAGCAGCATCCAGGCAGCCTCTCTCCTGAGTCCGTGTTCTTGACCTTCACATTGTTCTGCCTTCAACATAATGGATGAGCCAATAATGGTGGTACTTAATCCTCCCCTTAGCTCTAAATGATACTTTTAAAAATTTTTCATTTGAATAAGGTTTTGTCATTATGAATGAATAATAACAAAAACTGAACAGTTTTCTGTATGCCTTTATTAAAATGATGCAGTGGAAAAGATGCCGTTTTATAGCTTCTACTGATTGAGGTTGGGTGGTTTTTTTTTTTTTTAAACTCTTCAAAAAAACTGGCCATTTTGATCCCTCAAAGAATGGGGGAATGATTCTGCTCCTACTGCTTCTCACGCTCTGGTTTCTGCAGACCATGTGATGTTTTGCATTTCATTGAGTTCTGCTACTTCTAAGCTGCCAAGTTCACTGTCAAACTCATCTCTTAAATTCTTTGACTATGCTCCTGAGCAATTAAAAAAGCAACCTTTAAAAATATTTACAACACAGTTTTCTCCATAGCTTGCTGTTTGCAGACTGATTCACATGCACAGTCACGACTCAGTGGCTCTAAGCCAGGTTTTCCTCCTGTCTGTTGCCTCCGCACCCCGCACAGTGCTTGGCACGTAGTGGGAACTCAATACCTATTTGCTCAATGAATAATGAACACAGCATATGAGACGTATCGGATAATTTTGGCCATGTGTCCATTTGGTGAAATCATATAAAATGCATCCAACTGAGCATCTGCTCAGGGCCTGGCTGGAAGGGAGACGGCAGCACTGAGGATTTGTGGCAGGCGTGGGGCGAGGGGGGTGAGTTCCTGTGCTTGCTGCCTCATGCCAGTCCATCAACACTATGTTTCCTTCCTGACTCTCTGGTCACCCACCTTTGCTCATTTCATGGCTGATTTCCTGCTCAGCTCCTCCAGCCTGACTCACAGTGTGACCTACTTTCCAGGCTCCCCGCCTTCCTCCTAGTTCCCAGACTCTAACGGGCATTCTCCTTCCTGGCACTGAGCTACCATGGATAGATATCTGGTAACAACCCCATCTTGGCATGGCCTGGGGGAATCTCACCCTCCACCCACTTTCAGCACCACCCTTACATTTCTCCCCTCCCCCAAATTACCCTCTGGCAGCCCTGATGGGTCTTGCCCTGAGCTGGAACGATCTACTTTCTTCAACTGCCAGATTCATCTTTGTTCGTAAAGCTCCTTTGGTTGCTTGAACTCCTTGCTTTTTTAATATCTTTTTTGGTAACCTCAATTCTCTTTCTTTACTAAGTGTCCCTAGTTTCATCAAAAATCTTGCCTGCAACCTACCTAATTAGGTTTCATCATTATAATTTCAGATATATATGAAAATCATATATATTCATCCGTTCTGAGGACAAAAACCAGACAAAAATGTCTCCTTTTCCTTGCACGACACACCTTGCAACACGTTACCTGTGACACATTTGCTCTGTGCTAAGAGTTATGTGCATTGCTAGATACAAAACTATGATGGTCAAGGTGGTGTCTGCCAGTATTCCTGTGTTGTCATCCTTGTACTTTTGTGAGGCTAAAAAGGGCAACAAATATGAACTGAGTATATACACCAAAAAAGTGTCCCCTAATTTTGACAATGGTAAATTTCCAGCAGTTGTTCCTCTTTGTATTTTCATTTCTTTGTTCTGCCAACACTCCAACATCTTCTTTCTTCAAACAGATAATATTCCGAGTACAGTGGTATACAATTTGGAAAAATTTGCCTGTATGTATCTAACATCAGAATTAAAGTCAATGGCATTTTGTCAGCTTTGAGGAAAGTCAGCCCTTAATTACCTTTGTTTCGATTGTCTGCTGGATTTGGCCCCTAAAATTCAGCATCTCTAAGTGCCATCAACTTCTTTAGTCTATTGTTAATTTTTATCTCAATGATAATGAAAACTAATTGTAATATTGGCTCACATAAAGCATAACTGATAGGTTGCTCTACTGAAAAATGAATTCACAGAACCACATGAAAAAGAGAGGGATAATCTTGGATCTTCCACTTTTATGAAGATGATGATGATGATGATGATAATTTGGCCATATGACATTTTAAGGCAGATTCCAATCCTTATTTTTATTTTTGTAACATCCAGCTGAGCCAGGCACCACTTTGGAATTTTCTTTTGAATTAATTCAGAGGCTATAATTTTCTCCCAATGTTGAATGATCGTTTGGAATAAGGCCATTTCATAACATTGCAAAGTTGGAAGAAATCTTAAAGCTTATCTCATACAACCACCATCCATTGGTCTGGTCTCCTTGCTAACATTCCTGCCAAGCGAACGGTCTGGCCTCTGATGGAACAATTTGGGGATGGTCTGTTCTCTGAAACATTAGGAGGTCCTCTCTTTGATCATCTTTCTCCTCATTCCTGGAGCGATTGTACTCTTACTGCGGTTGGGTGGCTGAACACTCCAGGGGGTTGGAGGAGGTACGAACTGTAAGACAGGCCAGCCAAGTCCAGTTGCACAAAAGCAGTTTGCTGTCGCTGGAATTAGGCCAGCATAGACACCATTCATATTAATAGGAATCTTTTTGAGTTTGAATCTTATCTACATGAGCCAGTGAGAACATCAATTGCTCTCCTGTTGTAAGTTAACAGCTTTGCATACTTTAGAAGCAATGAGCCTAAACAAAAAGAGATTTTCTTCCAGTGGTTTGTGGTAGAGCCAGGAGGAGTAGTAGTGCATACCATGCGCAGAAGGGCTTTACTGGATTTCAGAGCAAGTCTCTTTGTAGCTTATTGCTTATCACCTTAGTCTGAGCCCCTCTATTGTCTCAGCACTAACCCTGAGCTAAGGTTAACCATTAGACCAGGCGTTCCTTCTTTCCTTTCTTTAGCAACAGTTCACGCTTAATACCTGCCATGGCAAATAACTTTGTTCTATTGTACTGATTACAAAAAGGAATGGATAGCTTTCTCATATTTTCTTTTAAACCCCTCCTTGTTTCTCATGTAATTCCCTTGTTATAATAAAAGCTAACCTTACCTATAACAGGACTGCAGTCATTTGGGGAATAATATCTCGCATTTATAAAAACATATTTTGATAGGAAACAAATCCTTCTGTCTCTCTTGCTATTTTGTATCTCACTGGTCAGAATTTTAAGGAGTTAGCATTCAGAAGTAAGAACACTGATTAATGAACAGATGCTGAATTCATCTTTGGAAGGATTGGGTCTGGGAACTCTCAGCTGCTAGTGGCAGAGTAACTCTGGGGGTCCCCTGAGCAGGACCACAGAACCACAGGCTTCAGAGAACCATAGACAATGCCAGGGAGCAGGAGCTGTATGACTCTTTCAGGGGGGAAATGAACGGGGTGACCCAGAGTTGGCAGGAGAGAACTTTTAAAGAGAAGCTGAAATGTAGCTGAATGATTAGCAGGGCTCTCTGTGGTGCTGGGAAACTCAGTTGCCTGTTGTATACTGACTCAGAAAAAAAAAATAGAAATTTGTGTGATAAAAAGGTCATACACATTAAGTTTAGGTGCAGGATTGGACACATCTGGAAGACGTCTTACTGGGCTTGCAATTAATAAGAATAGCATTAACATACACAGAACAGATTCATCTATTTATTCCACACCTTTTATGAGAGTCCAAACTTTAAAATTTATGTCTTAATTTTTCAGTTATGAAATGATTTTCAGTTCAGAAATGATTCAGTTATTCATTGGATATGAGTTCTCCTTGGGATGATGAAATGTGGCTACTGTGAACATGGCTTTATTTAGTCAGACCTTTATGTTTCTGACTAAAACTCAGAAAAAAAGTGATTTCTCTTTTTTTTTTTTTTTTTTTTTGAGACAGAGTCTCACTCTTTTGCCCGGGCTAGAGTGCCGTGGCGTCAGCCTAGCTCACAGCAACCTCAAACTCCTGGGCTCAAGCGATCCTCCTGCCTCAGCCTCCCGAGTAGCTGGGACTACAGGCATGTGCCACCATGCCTGGCTAATTTTTTTTTCTATGTATTTTTAGTTGTCCAATTAATTTCCTTCTAATTTTAGTAGAGACGGGGGTCTCGCTCTTGCTCAGGCTGGTCTTGAACTCCTGAGCTCAAACACTCCGCCCGCCTCGGCCTCCCAGAGAGCTAGGATTACAGGCGTGAGCCACCGCGCCCGGCCAAAAAAGTGATTTCTTTAGACACAGAATGGTCTGTGAGTGTGTGCTTTGATTCCATATCACTATAATATGAATAATTATATTTCAAATAATATTAGTTTATAAGTGAAATAAATTCTATTAAAAAATGTTCCCCTATGAGTGACAATGCACTAATGAGCTTTCTAGAAGATTGAAAGAAAGCAGAATTCATAAATTTATGCAGATGTATGAATATATTTATATGTATAAATTTCAGAAATTAATATCTGCATAAACTTATACAAATTGTGTGTATATGTGTGTATATAATGATATAATATTTATATAAGTTTTAAAAAAATATATATGTGTTTATCTGTTAATATGTAGATCAAGATTGAAATTGCAAATCTAGATATGTTTTATTATTATTTGACTGCCTGGGCTTTAAGGGTTTAAGGAGAGGTAGGAAGGGAGGCATTTATATGAAAAAAGGCTGTTCTCATGCCGTTTTCGGTCTGGGTGGAGTTCAAAAGTATCAGAGTTTTCACAAACAGCCTTCTTCTCAAAGGTTTCTTGGCCAAGTTTTGATACCCCGAGAGGCTGAGGAAAATATCTGACCTTCTGGGCACATACCACACTGTCCAAACCTTTTTAGGCTGACCCATCACAGGCAATGGCAGCAACAAAACAGGCAGCACCTTAAGCAAACGAGACAGCTAGACTTTGAAGACAGGCAGCCTTATATTTTAGCTCCTGTAAGAAATGTTCAATTCAAAAATATTTTCTTTTAACTGAGTTAAAAATAGTTGTAACTGAAATAGCTCATCCTATGAAACACTTAGGAGTAAAATGTGTGTTTTACTTTTTTTTTTTTCTCTCTCATTCTTTCCTTAAAAAAATGTGTTGCATTAGACGAATCAGGCCACTGCAGCCAGGATGGAATGTTAACCATGCCACCGGATAGCAAATTGGAGGGGGACATGCCTTTCATCTTAATTATAGGCTGGACAGGAGAATGCGCTATATTCTCTGCTACATACGAGCGGGAGAAAACTTTCCCAGGGTATTTTTCTTTTGCATTTCTGACTCTTATTGGATTGGAAGCTTGTCCATGTGACCCAGCAGGGTCCACTTTCCATAATAAGGCTAAAAATATGCCAGAAATGTTTTCCTTAGCACAGCCTATGAGTGTCAAACGTGAAAGTGATAGTACTCCCTTTCCTTTTGATCCTATTTTACCTTTTCCTGGAGAAAGCCCCAGTGTTATCCGACCATTCTCTCCCAGTGTTATTCTTTGGCTAGGCTGCATAGCCTGGAGTGTAATCTGAGATGGAATAATCATAGAAATTTATTCCACATCCCTGTGAAATATAGATTTTGTTCTTTATGGTTATGTCTCTAATGACTCATCTTCAGTAAATCATAGCCTTGAAGTGTTTTTCCTGTAATAGGAATGCACTGGCACTGAATCATCCATCCTCTTAATCAGGGTCCCTTATGACTGGTGAATTGCATCTCGAATTAAGGGTAGTCTATGACTGTAACAGAGTCTATCTAACTGGTCTTTAAAAGGATAATAAAATGATCAAGAGCATGTACTTTAGTTAAGAAGAACTTTGGTAAATCAATTCATAGCCATGTGATCTCTGGTAGACTTTTATTTCCAAACCTTTATGTCTTCCTCTGCAAATTGAGTGTATAAGGTTGTTGCAAGGATTAAATGTAATAATGCATCTGATGTATTTAGTAGAGTGCTGAGGTTATTTTAAAGGAAAAGCCTATAAACTTGGTCTCATTTCTAATCAATGGAACCAACTAGCCATAGATAGATCATGTAATTCCATGGGTAAAAATGCTCTCATTATGATTAGGAATATTGTCCTAGTCTTTTCCTGATATGACATTACTATCATTCAAGCTGTTTAAATAAGTGGTTCTCAAATAGGGGCGATTTTTTCCCCCCAGCAGACATTTAGCAATATCCAGAGACAGTTTTGGCTGCCATAACTTCAGGGCAGTAGATACTATTGGCATCTAGCGGGTAGGGGCTACGGATGTTGCTAAACATTCCATATGCACAAGACAGTCCCCCATGACAAAGAATAATCTAGACTAAAATGTCGCTAGTGCAGAGATTGAGAAACCCTGGTTTAGAATGAAAGCTTTAGAATCTCTTGTTTGGTCTGGAAAGTTATCACTAAGGAAATTCAAAGAAGGAAATCTATTAAATTTCTCTCCATTCCTCATTTATTCTAAGAACAGTATTGAGTGCTTCTATGTTCAGAAGCCAGTGTCGTTGGTGGCTGTGATAGGATCTGGGTTTTTAAAGCCAATGTATTTTTCTTTTTTTTTTTTTGAGACAAAGTCTCACTGTGTTGCCCAGGCTAGAGTGCCGTGGCGTCATCCTAGCTCACAGCAACCTCAAACTCCTGGGCTCAAGCGATCCTCCTGCCTCAGCCTCCCGAGTAGCTGGGACTACAGGCATGCGCCACCATGCCTGGCTAATTTTTTTTTCTATATATTTTTAGTTGTCCAATTAATTTCTTTCTATTTTTAGTAGAGACGGGGTCTCGCTCTTGCTCAGGCTGGTTTCGAACTCCTGAGCTCAAACAATCCGCCTGCCTCGGCCTCCCAGAGAGCTAGGATTATAGGCGTGAGCCACTGTGCCCAGCCGACCAATGTATTTTTCAAGAGGTCTTGAGGTTAAATAATGGGTAATGGGGATAGAGGAATTAGCTAAAACCTCCTGATGGTAAATGCATGCATTAAATCCTAGAGATTAAATATAAATTAGAAGCAGTTTAGATGGTTTAGTACCATTCTTAAAACTATAGGAGAATTTTCCAAACTAAATTCATCCCCATAACAAGTTGATATTTTCACCAATTTAAGGAGCTTTTAGTAGCTTGTGGTAATGCGTAGGAACCGGCCTGTCTACGGAATAGCTGCTTCTTTTTCCAATCCTGGAGATGCCAGACGCCAGGTGTGGAGAATGCCAGATTCAGGGCTTACAAAAATGATATTCATTTAAAAGAAGATAAAAAGCCTTATTTTTATTGAATGCAAAGTTAAACTTTTCCCTTTTAATTCATCACACATATTTTGTTTTAGCTTCACATCTTTTAAAGCTCCGGATCTCAATTTAGTTTTAGGGAAGCGTACACTGCCTCTGTCAAATCGCAGAGACTGGTTTCAATTTAGAGATCTAAATTTACATGTAGTCATATACCTTAACCAATAATGATTTAGAGTGTATATTTTTCCCACATGTATGTAATAAGCATTTGCAGGGTTATTCTACTTCTTGCTTATTTCCCCTGCTCTAAACGTGTTTGTCATAATTTGCTTAGAATGGATATTTTTCTGAAGTCCCCAGGATCAATAGGTCACTCAATTCACCACATCCAAATAAGGTGGTTTCATAATAAGAAGAATAAGTGAGTCCAGGCCCCTGTCACTTGAAGTCTTTGTTTACGGTTCATGGCGAACTGAAAAGTTCTCAGCCACATATTATTCTATTCTTGGCACTGAGAAATTATTTTGCTTATGTTAACATGTTGTTCTGTTCAGAATGAATTTTTATTGGTAGTAAAATTGTTGTGTTATTATTGACTGATTGAATGAAACCAGAAAAAATTTTAAAAAGCATAGTGTAAAAACATTATACATAAAGCTGTACTTTATTTATTTTTGTTGTTTTAGCAACTTTATCAAGGTGTAATTTACCTACCATAAAATTCGCTCAATGTAAGTATACAATTCGACAATTTTTAATAAATTTACAAAGTTGTGCAAGAATCACTACCGTCCAATTTACATTTTCATCATGCGCGTGAGATTCCTAGCGCTCATTTTCAGTCACTTCTCCTCCCTACCACCAGTTCTAGGCAATCACTCATCTACCTCTGTCTCTATACGTTTGCACTTTCTGCATCTTTCCTAGAGTTCTAGGAGCCATATACTATAATTTTTTGTGTCTAGCTTCTTTCAAGTAGCATAATGATTTTGAGGCTCAGTTATGTAGTTGCATGTGTCAGTACTCCATTCCTTTTTTATTAATGAATAACATTCCGTTGTAATACCACATTTTGCTTATCCGTTCATCAGTGGGTGGGCATGGGGGATGAGTGGTTTTGTAAAAGTTCTGCAAGGGCAGCGTGTCATCGTGCTATGATATTAAATACCCCGAGTTTTACTGTAATTGATAAAATAGCTTAACAGCGTGCACGGTCAAGAGAGTACAGTAGAAAGGGCATGGTAAAGAGAATCCACAGATTCTGATTTAATCCCAGATGTGAACTACATAAATTCACTTAGTCCTTTGAAGAGTCCAGTAACTCATTTATAAAAACGGAAGAACCGAATTTAAGGGTCTCCTTTTGATGCTACCATTCTACAATTCAGTCAAAACAACATTTCATTCCAAGTAACTGACATTACATAGAAAAGAGGTCTCTAATTAAGATTAGAGGACATGCAGCCACTTGATTAAATAGTAAAGTAAGCTGTTTCTCAGAGAAAATACCAAGAAGCCCCTTATGATCTGTGAATATCTGTCATGCTCTATTTTGGAAAACTGCCACTGGTGGCTTCTTTCTCATTTGCTGATACTCTTCTTGCCCTACGAGTTCACTCTCTTGATCACAGGCGATTATGCGACTGGGCCAAGGAAGCCCCTGACACAAGGCAGCAATATATACTTTGGCCAGTGGCCCCTGACATACCCTAAAATATCTCTTCCATACTGTAAATGGCTGAGCCAATCCTTCTTGAGAAGTTTGGTATAAAGGGAAGTCAGCATATGGTAGAGTTGTGGGGAAACCAAGAGAATCATAGGTAAAAGTCAACAAATAGAAGAGATGAGGCATAAGGAACCATAAGAAAACAGAAGCCATGGAGTAACAAAGGCCCAAGGTAACATTTACTACAATAAACACAAACTCTGAAGTACCAGTGTATGCTTAGTATCAAATATCTGGCCACCAGTAACATATTCAGAAAAGAGCTGCCCTTGGAAACATGCATTAAAATAAAAGCCAAATTTTTTAGGTTGTAAAGTCATCATGACTTTACGGTATCTATCACATTAATAAGAGTTAAAGAGGAGGAGAAGAAAATAATGGACTTTTCTTAAACAGAACACATTGTAAACAAATGCTATTTATGTGCCCATGAGCAAGTCTGATGCAGTGTCCCGGACGGTGCCGGTATAGTGTGCCTTGGCTTTGGCTCTGACCTTGAGCTCAGCGAAGTTTGAATTGTTCTTGTTAAAATCTAGTTGTACCATCCTGGGTGATAAGTACTAGAACTTTGATATCCCATATTGTTTCCTTCTTCTCCTCAACCCCTTCTCCTCCACGTGCGTGTCTTACATATGCCCTTTCAGACCACGAGTATCTGGAAGGGGCTGACCATTACACTCACACCTCTTTGTGTTCCCGCCAACAGCCTGGCATGGCACCTCACACCCAGTAGGTATTCAAGAAACATTTTCTCAGGTAGTGAGGAGATGGCAGATAGTGAGAATTTCTCTTTCAAATTTCAACAATTTATTTAAAGCACTTTATGAAATAGTTAAAGTATTTTCTACATCTTAAAAAAAAAATGAACAAATGTATGTGGGCTAGACACATTAAACATTCCCTGGAATATCCTGGATCTAGTTACCTAAAGTCATTGCTGGGTCATACATTCACCAGAGGTCAAAGCCTGGAGAATGCTGCTTTGAAGCTTCTCTGCAGAAGGGTGTAATTTCAAGTTACTAATAATTCAGGAACACTTGATCTCTTTCCTTATTCTTGCCGAGATGAGTCATTTTCTTGGTAGTTTACCTTGAGCTCCTCCTATTTATACACACGGACTAGCTGGCATGGAAAATTGTGTGCATCTGTCTTTCATTTTGAAATATATATCTGTATGTATTTTTTTCCTCCTTACTGTTTCTTTTCCCCCCCTTCAATTTTTCATTTCTCTAGTCCCATTGTTTTTGCCCAAAACTAGGGAAGTTGCTTCCAGGGTGAGTGAGTTCTATGTCTATCATGAAGATTAGGGTCTCTACCTTTGACTGAATTACAGAAGAACAAAAATAACAAAAAGACTAACTGCATTGTTTCCCAAAATTTGCCCAGAAGAATTTCTACTTTTCAGAGCCTCATTTGTTTTCTAAATCCCCGAAGAGAGATTTGACTCAGCAAAAATGATCTCTGAGCCTTCTTCAGCAGCAGCAACAGCAGCTGAGCTGTGGATCTTGGCTCCAGGACTGGCCTAGTTATTCAGCAGATACTGTCCCAGCCAAGCCCTGGAACAGCTTTTAGCCGCTGCCACAAATGCTGCCTACCAACTGTTGCCTAGGTGAGGGGAGCCCTGGCCATAAATCCTGGCACTCCCTTCCCCCCAAATCTGACTGATTCATTTGTTCACACCACACCTTCAGAGTGGAAGGTATGATTGCTTACTTTTCCATTTTTTTTCTTTTGTTCTTATTCTTGCTTGCTCGCTTTCCTGCTTTCTTGCTTTTCTTATTTTTCTTGCTTTCTTTCTTGTTGGCAAGTGATCAATCAAAAATGACTTTAGAGAAGGCATCTACACCCATGGGTCACCAACAGATAAAGCAAGAAAAATGACTGTTACTTATTTGAAACCATTTTTGATTTTTTAAAAATTCCCGTCACTTTTTTTTTTTCTTTTTTACAGCACCTTGAACTTTGAGCAAGAGTTTGCTTTTCATGGGTTTTACTTGAAGATTTATCTCCCTGATTCTATGTAGCTGCAAGAAAGGCAATTGGAAATTGGTCAATAAATGATGTGCTGCTGCTATCAGCTGAATATTTATGCCCATCCCCTTCCGAGATTCATACTTTGAAACCTAACCCCCCATGTGTGATGGGATTTGGAGGTGGGGCCTTTTGGGGATGATTAGGTCATGAGGGCAAAGCCCTAATGAATGAGACAGGGCCCTCATGAAAGAGAATCCAGAAAGCTCCCTTGTGCCTTCTGCCATGTGAGGACACAGGGAAATGATGGCTATCAACGAACTAAGAAGCAGACCCTCCCCAGATATTCCGGTGCCTTGATCTTGGACTTCCCAGCCTCCAGAATGGTGAGAAATAAATTTCTGTTGTTTATAAGCCACCCAGTCTACGTTATTTTGTTACATTGGCTTAAACAGACTAAGATAGCCACAGGCCTCAGAAACCATAAAAAAAAGACTGATAAATATGACTACATAAAGGTACACATATTCTTCATGGCAAAAAAAAAAAAAGAAAAGAAAAAACGAAAACAACTAAGGTAGAGTCAGAAGACAAAGGAAACAGAAAAAAAATGCTTAAAACTCATTTCATAGGCAAAGGGCTGAATTCTTTAATTTATTAAAAGCTCTAATAAATGAGCAAGAAAAAGATCAACAATTCAGTTAAAAAATGACAAAATTTATGAGTAGACAGTACATGGAAATAAAATTAAAATGGCCTTTAAACATATGAAAAGATGCTAAAACTCCTTCGTAATAAGGAAAATACTAATTGAAACTAAACACAGATACTGTTTTTACTTATCTGATCAGAAGGGACCGTGTTTGAGTCTGTACTGTGCTGACAAGGCTGTGGATGGCATAGAAACTGGGACCAACTCTAAGAAAACTATTTGGCAAAATCTATCGAAATTAGAAGTTCACATACTCCTTGACCTAGTCATTCTGCTTCTAAAAAATATCCTATGCCTATACTCATCCTTGTGTATAAAATGACACATGTATAATACTATTCTTTGAGATAGTGGTTATATAGCAAAAAATTTTAAACAACCAAAATGAAATACTATCCATCTGTTAAAAAAGAACAAGGAACCTCTTTGCATACTGACATGAAAACGTCTCTAAGAAATATTATTAATTAGAATGATTAAAGTGCAGAATTGTATGTATATTATAGCCCCATTTGTAGAAAAAGAAGGAAAAATTAAAGCCTGTTATAGAATATGCATTTGCTTATATTTTCATAAAATATCTGGAGGCAAGATGTGTGAAAATTCGCAGAAGGAGGGATTTAAATGGCTGAGGGCATTTAAAAATTTTTATGCTATATCTCACCTAATCAAAAAATTGAATCAAAGAGATTATTAGAAAAGAATGTGTCCTCAAGTAAGGGTACAAAACACTGGTGGGAACACCCTGAGACTCCTCTTCAGTGGGGGTGTCCATAGCATGTGCCATTTGAAGCAACTGGTTGCATCATTATTCCCCTTACACATGCCTTTTTTTGTCATTTATATTTCATTTGTTTGCCATTTTCTTCTATTTCTCATCTATTTTCTAAATACATTTCTGCTCCTAAATTTCCTCATCCTATAATTACATCTTTATAATTATGTTGTTCTGTACTTGCATATTTTACCCTCCAAAGAGCTCGAACAGCTTTACACCCTGTTTCTAAACTTTGTTCAGATAGACAGGAGACTGAGGAAGACTTTGAACCTGGAGCCCTGATTCTGAGAATCAGTGGAGACAACAGAATGGTTTTGACTTACGTACTAGGATAGGGCATGGACAAAAGATTTAATTAAGCTGATTCCTTATCACCTAAGGAATTTCCTTATAGGTAAGTCAGTTTAAGCTAGGTATGCTGGCCAGGTCTAAATAGATTGAGAAAACCTTCTGGCCCATGTCTTTCTTATTCTGCTGCAGTTCTGCACAACTGGCACTGAGTAATAAAAGAAGATTTATGGATGGTCAGTGAGTTCCAAGTCACCATGACTAGGAAAACCCCAGCAACTAGGAACAACTTATTAGCAATGTAGTGATCTTGTTCAGATCACTAAATCCTTTGGAATTCCAGCATCCTCATTTATACAATGGGGATGTTTTTGAGACACTAAAATAAATTATAAGTGAAGATGACAACAGTAACCACTGTGGCAGCCAGTCTCGGATAGGGTCCCCAGTGATCACTACCTCCTGGTATTTACATCCTAATATTTACATCACCCCTCCCACATTGTACCAGGGTTGGCCTGTGACAAATAGACTATGACAAAGTGATGATATGTCACTTTTGAGGTTAGGTTATGAAAGATCTGTCTTGGTTATGTTCTTTCTTTCTCTGTCTCCTTCTCTCTCTAGGGGAAACCAGTTGTCATGTTGTGAGCAACCTCATGGAGAGGCCCACATGGTGAGGCCCTGAGACCTCAGCCAGCAATAGCTCGGAAGCAGATCCTGTAGCCCAGTTAAGCCTTTGGATGACCGCAGCCACGGACAACACCTTTGACTGCAACCTTTGAGTGCGACCAATACCCCAAGCCAGAAGTACCCAGCTCAGCCACTCCTGGATCTCTGACCCTCAGAGGTTCTGTGACATAATAAATGTTTGTTATTTTAAGTTGCAGAATTTTGAGGTGATTTTTTATGCTGCAATAGGTAATTAATACAGCCATATACCAATAAGAATAATAACCAACCAATCAGATCCCATTCCTTCATCATCAAAAGGACTTCATGGTGTTGCTAAGGTTTAGACATGGGAACAGTGATTCCAGTGGAATGATTTTGCCCTTCTGTCTCAACCTCTAACCACCTGAGGCTACATTATCCACTTATTGGAACACCTGTTGCTTATACCGTGTTGCCCTGATTAATTGCCACTTTTGACACCCAACATACAAGTCTAAATAGCAGCTATTCTGAAGACCAAGGCTCCTGATGTTCATCTTTGTTGCTGTGGACACTGAACCATTACAATAGATTTGCTGTCTTGATTCTTGTTGCAGATTATTTCCATGAATTCTACCCAGTTTTAAGTGGCAACAGCTGCTCCTAAAACACACACAAGGCCCTGACAGAGTGGAGAGCATGAACAAACTCTCATCATTTACACCTCAGTCCTGAACCACTTCCTCCATCAACCTGATTCTTACCCTTTTGGTCTTTTTTCTTATCATTTGGGTCCTTGTCTCTGCTTCTCTAATTATGGTTTTCTATCTTCAGTAAACATCCTATTCTGTTTCCCTTTGCTCTAGGATATTTCTCTCTTGGTGCTGTCTCTATTGGTAGAGATTTGGCCATATTTTCCTTGGCATTATAAGTTAGACCCAGAGAAATTCTAGATCTGTTGCCTGTTCTCACCTTTAAAATGTTATCTCCATGTATCAGGCTCTAAACAACAACCTGGCTCTGCCTTTTGATTCTCCAGATGCCCCATGTGGGATTATTCACCCATCATTAGGCTTGGCCAGGTTGGCTTCCGCTGCATTCTTCATCCCTAAATTTTTCAGCGTTACCTAGTTGCTTATGCCAGAAACCTTTGTTGATGATGATGTCAATTTCTAAATATACACTGCAATGGTTCTCAGTCATAGATGGCATTAAAGTCACCTCGAGGGCTTGAAAAATATTCAGATGCTCAGGTCTTATTCCAGATCAATTACATTAGAACATCCAGGTGTAGGGCTCAGGCATAAATATTAATATTTATTAAAAGCTTCCAGTTGATCTTCATAAATATCTAGAGTATAGAACCAATAGTGTGCAGCTAGGGCCAAGCAAGTTCAAATGCTGTACCCACTAAACAACAGCCATCTGGGAGCCAGATTCACACTCGGGTGGCCAGTTTGTGACCTCTGACTAGAGGGTGTGTTGACGGTCTTGCTGGGAAGCCAGGGGCTTTGTTTGTGTACTCCCATGAGATTCTCCAGATGGGTAGCGGAAACAGTGAGCAGAGAATTCAGAAGCAATTAGCTAGTGCATATGCTTCTAGGGTAGCCCTGCTCCAAGAGCACATCTGATAACCTGCAGATAATTATAAGTTTGTGATGACCAAACAGTTGCTGAAAGATGGCATCTTGCACATCTGCTGTTTAGAAAAAAATTGTTGCAGAATTTTTGACTTTGCACTAGGAATACCCACCCGTGGCTAACGATGTTTTCCTCTAAAAAATTCTTTTTGTGCACGCACATGGAGATTCAAGATAGAATGAGTGTCAAAGCTTTAAGAAAAAAACAGATGCTTGCCTTTTGGGGGGAGAATAAAGGTACTGGTGTCTAGAGATACAGTCCTCAACTTACACACGTGAATTGTCATATGCTATTGCAAATGTTCACTGTAAATCTAACATTGAGAACATGAATTTGATCTTTGAATTAGTGTGAACAGCAAGATTCTCAAACTGAATAAACAATAATTTTAATTGCTTTCCAATGTATCTCCCCTAACACATTTATATAATGACAATACTGTTAAGAGATGCTAATAATACACACAGAAATTGCTTTCTGAAATTTTTAACATAGCAGTTTAAGAAGTTTTAGTATAACTATCATCTCTGCTATTCTGATTAATTGATAGAAATGGGACTGATGGCTTTTTAAGAGTTTGCTTAGTTTTACTCATAAGCTAGATACATAGAGATGGATTTAACTCCATCTACAGTCTTGAGGAATCTATAATAAAAGAAAATTCAGTATTTGACATTGGGAGTTTTTAAAAATTTTTCAGTATTCCAGACTCATTCCAATTGACTCAGGTTATTTAGAGTAAGAG
>NW_012155729.1:7305727-7308141 GCF_000956105.1 Propithecus coquereli
GTGTATACTATGGAGTACTATTCAGCTTTAAGAAACAATGGTGATACACAGAGCTTTTTTTGAATCCTGGCTTCACCACACCCAAGTTACATGACTCTAGGCAATCAATTAACCTCTCACACTGAGTCTCTAAAAAGATTGTAATACCTTCTTTCCCAGCTGGTTATTATGATCAGATATTGTGAATATAAAGCACACCACATACAAGATACTATTCAGTGCTCACTCTGAGCAGACACTTGTTACATGCTAAGGGGAGGAATAAGAAGTGTAAGGTACATTCTCTGTGTTCAAGGAGATGACAATATACTTAGGACAATATAATGCAAAGAATTGAAAGGTAATTAATCAAAAATACAATAAATCTGAGTTAATTACACAAGTTCAGACGGGACATCTATCTTCTATAATTCATGTATCTCGAATATTGTATGCCATAAAGTTTCTTTTCATTAAATAGGTCCTCTTACTCTCACCTTAACCCTAACATTATGTGTAAAGCATGTGATTTAATTTAATCATCAAAAGAACCATTAAAAGATAATCGTTTTGTTGATAAGAAGTAAGCTAAAAATTTTATCATAACTGTGAGGTATGTATTGCTCTATGTAATTAGCCAGAGATTCTGAATATGAATCAAATAAATGTCCTTTGTAATACAGATGGGATTAATAACTCTATTTGTGTATTGAGAATATTAGGTTTGAGACAGATAAACTGCAATTGTCAATCTGACACCTCCTGGTATCTCAGGCCAAGTGAGTTGAGACCTAGAGCAAATAAGCCCCAAGGTGTAGGTGTAGGTCAGTTTTCCTTAACTACCAGTGGCTCAGTAGGCAGGCTGCTTTCCAAGGACTGACCTTCTGTACATGTTGCCCATAAGGCTGCTGGAGCAACAGGTAGGCGTGAGTCATTTTAGGTGCTGGTCAGAGCCAGTGAAATTAGGATAACCAAGAACAGAGCAGAGATTCTGCACATACAAATTCAAACAGAAATAAGGAGGTTTAATTTCTTTCCTGTTTCTGTGAAGTTGCCATACAATGAAAACTGTTCCTTTTGCATTAATGACAGACTATACTAACGATGGGTCAGTTTTGTGATGCTTTCACAAAGATAGACTTTATCTTCATAAAATTATCATACTTGATTATAACATTGGGGTGTTCAGTAAGTGAGATTGTGATTATATTTTCTATGCTGTATTTTTGAAGATCAACCTCCAAAGGTAGATCTAAGTCTATAGTCAATGGTAATGTCATGGAAAAATGACATGATTTATGAACACCTGGATTTTTGTTCTGTCTACACAGTACAAATTGCTGTTCAATAGTTAAAATGGTTAAAATTGTGTTCAATAAAATTTGGGGGATTGTATAAACAAAGCTTTTTGATGTAGTATATATCCAAAAAATTGATAGGCTATGCTTTTCTTTCTTTCTTTTTTGTTTTACATGCTACAAAATTCTCAGATATGCTTTTCTTCCTTTTTTCCAACCAGCCAAGAATATCGTATCTCACAATTTTATGTATCACTTGATATTCACGAGTATACAAATAGTATGGAACCCAGGACACACAATTTATGCCCAAAGATGTGATTTTTGAAAACCTGGAGGTCTTTAAAGACAGAATAAACCTTAAAAGTATTTTTCTCTAAAGGTCTCAACAAAAAGTGTGACTCTCTTAAAGGAGACAATTTTAATGTCTGAGGGACACATGAAGCCCAGTGCCTTAAAATAGATTCAAATTCAGAGTGAAGGTAACTTTATTTGGAAGTTACAGTGTCCTAAAACTAACCAAACTTGTGGAAAACAAGCACTCTTCTTTTCCTTGGAAGGCCTTTGGGAAAATATGTCTCCACGTGTCCCTGTGGAGTCAGTATTTCAGAGACAACATAGGAACCACATGTCCTTTTTCTTGCAAGTCCGGTGATGTCTAATGTGGGTGTTCATTGAGCCTGACAACCAGACTGTCCTTAAAAGCGGCTGATCTCATTCCCTGTGGGCGTGGAGTTCCTCATTCTTGAAGTCATGAAGGAGTCCAGAAGCTCTGGCGCTGCCCTGTGACTCACCTCCCTGCCTGAAAGTCTCCATGAGAGGGACCTCAGGCCCCTGCTGCCATCGAGCAACAGAACAACCTCTTTTGCTATCAGACAGCACCAAGAATGCGGATGCAGCAGTTAGCTCACTCTCTTAAGCCTCTTGTGGTTAACATGAATAGCATTCTTTCAATTGCTGCAGATATGAAATATCCTAAGCTTTCAAGTCAACAATTAAAAACTCAAGGTCATATTTTTGCAGGAGATGCTAAAAATGTTTGCGTTTAGGGGGGTAAAACATTTCAAACTGGAGTGGTATGTGTATTTATTCTGTGTCTAAATGGTGCAAAATGAAGTAGAGATTTGTTAGTTTTAG
>NW_012155729.1:7309296-7322884 GCF_000956105.1 Propithecus coquereli
TACATGCCTGACTTCACTATAGGTATAGCACTATGTATATTTCAACACTGTAAGTTTTGGCAGTATACTTACTTGACACATAGTAAGTGCTTATTAAATGTCTATTGAATCAACCAATCAAATAAATAAAATATCAAATAGTTTGCACACCATTTGATTCTAAGGACATGCTTTGTTTTACTTCCTTTCTAAAAATTGTTGATCCTTAAAGAACACATGGGAGAAAGATCCATTCATCAGCTACTTCTCTGATCAAGGACTAATTATGCTACAATATTATGCTAGGACAGGCTGTCTCTAGCATAATTATTGTAGCACTCTGTTTCTATCTCAAAGGTGTTTCAGGTTGGAGAGTAATGGTTACCATATTGAGAGGGGGAAAAAGGATGGTAATCACACTAATTAGACCATTTGCATCACTTGGCAATTATTTCATTTTTAACTTGTGAATGATCACTTCTTCTATCTTTTCTTATATTAAATAATTTGGAAAAAACTGTACTGATTATTTCACTAATTGAATTACGGAAGTGAAATGAATGGTAATTTGACTGAAATCGAACCATGGGAGTTATTTGTTCAAACCACTGGGAGCTGGAGTGGAAGCATGCAGACTCTTCTCCAGAGATGAATTCTTTTTTTGACCTTCCAAAATAATAAATACCCATAAATTTAGAAGAAAAGTCAGGCAGAATCAGGATAGGCACAACCAACAGTATAGAATAGAATTCTTTTTAGATGGCCATTCCCATCCAAATTACAAGTTGGGTCTTCCCAGTTTAAAGAAACAGTTCATTGTGGTTGGCCTCGTACATGGTTTGGGGACGAGGTTGGGGAAAGGATGGCCACAGCGGCTGTGAGCTCACCAGCTAAATCAAGCCCTCTGGGTTCAGTGCACGTGTACAAACCCTCCTGGGAAAATGCTGGAGTTTAAGACGTGCAGTTTTCCTGTTTCAAGGGCAACAGTCTGTCATCGAACTTCGAACTCAAAGGCTTTGACAGGTAGCTGAAGGATTTGCCTGGTAAATGAAGGGGAAACAGTGGTAGAAGCAGCTCAGATAACTTTTGGAGAATCTCAAAAATGTGAGGGATCAAGAATCAAAGTGTTCTAAGAAAGAAAGAAAAAGCTGCTGCCCCTTTTTCATTTCTTATTCACACTTCAAGCATGAATCCGAAATCCTTTAAACCAGCAGAAATAGCCTTTCCCTATTCCTAGTGGGAAGTATTTCCAGAAGCTCCTCCCCCTCCCTTTTTTACATTTGATCACACACTTACTAATGAGCTTGTACAGCTGGAGACCGGCAGCCTCAGAACACCTCGTGATTTTCATTTGTCTTGATCATGTTAATTATCACCAAATGATAACTATCATTTCCAGGCATATTAATGTAGTAATATGACATACAGGCATACATAATATGCCTGACATACAGGCAGCCAGAATGGAGCTTTTTTTCCCGGCAGATGGCGAAGACAGATAATTCCATGTAATAGCTTGAAATATCTGTTTGATAATGAATGAACAAAGGTCTGTATTGAGCGTAGCAAAAACTGGTTAAGGGTGTCTATAAAAAAGTGTGGGATATTCAATATTAGATGTATGAGAGATTCCCTACACATACACACATACGCACTACACACTACACACACATTTACGCACCTATCCACACATATACCTATGGCTCCATGGATGCTCAGGAAATTAGTTTCAGGATTCAATTCTCAAGACCCTGTTTCCCACAATGTACACAGTGAACACCGAGTCACCATTACTAAAGATTAACTCATCTGAAATGATAGCCTCTCTTCAAAAGGACAACAAAACAAAACAAATAAGCAGTGCCGCACAGAGTAATTCAGCCACCCTTACGTTTCCCCTAAGATTTCTCTCTCATTCTTCTCAGTTGCCAGTTAAAATCTCCGTGTTCTTGGAATTTCTTAACCCATCATCTCCCCTTTTCAAAAGATAGCCTGACTTCTTAATTTTTTACTTTACAGAGAACGTAGATGCATTAGGATGCGTTCTCCACCAATCTCTACCCACCAATCTAGGGGTTTACTATGACCACTCCCATCATTTTTGTCCCTCTCTCTCCCCCTCTCTTCCCCCCTCCTCTCCTCCCACAGTGGAAAGATTGTAATTCCTGCCAAAGAGGAAGATCTCTTTGTATGTTCTGGATCTCATTCTCTCTTGCCTTCCTAGAGACACCTTGCTCCTTTTGTTAATATTTTCTTATTCATTTCACTGTAAGGTCACCAACACCTTTCTTTTTGGACATTTATCAGTCTATCTTATTTGATTTCTCTGAAATATTTGACACTGTTGATTATTGTTACTTGAAATTCCCTCTTCTCTTGACTCTCACGATGCCAGGATACCATGATCCAGAGATATCATGTATTTTTGGAGAAGACAGAAAATAAAATAAGTTATGTGATAAGGCAGAAGGTGATAAGTGTTAAGGCCAAAAATAAAGCAGGGAGAGGAGATAGGGAGCACCGGAGTTGAGGAGATTCAAATTTTACATAGGGTAGCCAGAAAAAGCCACATATTAAGAAAGAGAGCAAGCCATGTAGCTCTCTGGGAAAAGAGCTTTCCAGGCTGAGGAGACGCCTGGAGCAAGAGTGCTCAGGTATGAGCCATCAGAGGTTTTCTTTTTTTTTGAGACAGAGTCTCACTGGCTTGCCCGGGCTAGAGTGCCATGGCGTCAGCCTAGCTCACAGCAACCTCAAACTCCTGGGCTCAAGCGATCCTCCTGCCTCAGCCTCCCAAGTAGCTGGGACTACAGGCATGCGCCACCATGCCCGACTAATTTTTTCTATAATTTTTAGTTGTCCAATTAATTTCTTTCTATTTTTAGTAGAGACGGGGTCTCGCTCTTGCTCAGGCTTGTTTCGAACTCCTGAGCTCAAACAATCCGCCCGCCTCGGCCTCCCAGAGAACTAGGATTACAGGCGTGAGCCACCGCGCCCAGCCCATCAGAGGTTTTCTAGTGAAGGGATGATTTAGTCTGATGCATCTTTTAAAAGGATCACTCTAGCTGCTCTGTTAACAATAAATAGTGGGGAGACAAGAGGAGAAGCTAGGAGGTTAAGTGGGAAGCTACGATAATAATATATTGCAAGGGAAATAATGGTGCTTTAGGTGTGGTAGCAGCAGTAAAAGTATTTGGAAGTGCTCAGATTCTATATATTTGAGGGTTGAACAAACAGGTGATGGAGTAGATGTGGGAGACGAGAGACAGAAAGACAGAGACATAGGCAGAGAGACAGAGACAGAGAGACAGAGAGGAAGAGACGGTATGATGCCAAGGTTTTTGTCCTGAGCAACTGAAAAGATTAAATGGAATGAGAAAGACTGGGAGTGGAACAGACTTGAGGGGGAAGATTTTAAACAACTTGAAAGGTCTGAGATTTTACTCCAAGCTAACTAGTTAGCCTGGCAGAAGACAAAGGGCTTTCTTATAGTAATAGCAGTAGCCAAATCATGTAGTATCAAGTGCATAGGAGTCAAGAATTTATTGCATTTTTCTTTAAGAATTCTTGTAGAATTAGAAATATAGGATTGTATCACATACATCTTTGGAGCCTGGAATTGCTGCAGGATACTAATTTGAGAGCAACGAGCCTGAAACAGAAGTGTGACAGCTGGAGAGGGGGAGAGCCCACAGAATATGAGAGAAGTGGAGCAGGGGCTCATGTCAAACGTGTCAAATGATGCCTATAGCTTACATATCCCAGGAAGGTTTTCTTTTTTAGTAAAACTTCAATAAATAAATTTTCTTAATTGTTCAAGCCAGTTTGAATTTGACTTTCGGTTGCTTGAACCCAAAACATTTTAATGGATACATATTTTGGTACCCAAAATGGGTACCTTGTTTTCCTTCCTTCCTTCCTTCCTTCCTTCCTTCCTTCCTTCCTGCCTTCCTGCCTTCCTGCCTTCCTGCCTTCCTGCCTTCCTTCCTTCCTATTTCTCCCTCCCTCTCTCCCTCTCTCCCTCAGTCTTTCTTTCTTTCTTTCTTTCTTCTTCTCTTTCTTTTTTTGTTTTTATACATATGAGTTCACTGTGTTGCCCAAGCTGAACTAAAACTTCTGGTCTCAAGCGATCCTCCTGCCTTAGCCTCCCAAGTAGCTGGTACTACAGGTGAGAGCCACTGCACTCGGCTCACCCATATTACAATGTGGAATTTGCTGAGTACGGGAGATAGTGAGGAAAGAAGGAAGACCCCCCTGATTCCAGAGTAGCAAGTTGGTAATCTTTGTTCTGTGCAAGCAAGGTAGGTGTTTAGGCTGTGGCTTTTGTGTGTTGTTACTCAGACTTACTGAAGCTATAGCATTAGGAGCATTAGGAGACTTGATAGACTATTTCTTCCACCTGCAGAAAGATCTTGTATTACAGTGCAAGCCTAGGCCAAAAATGGAGTGTTCAAAAGAATATTTATTGAGTGTTTACTCTGCCAAGCACTGTCCTCATCAGGGCACATATGGCAGACAAGCCCCTGGCCCCATGGCCCTTACATTTTAATTCATTCATGTATACTATTAGAAATAAATTATCCCCCAGATTTAGGTAGTGACAAGTAATTAAAGATAAATAGAGCAGGAAAAGGGGACAGAAAATGATATGTGCTGCTATTTTAAATAGGATACTTAGGACATCTGAGGGAAATTCCCTTGACAAAGATTTCAACAAGTATAAATTCCTCAAAGCAGGAGTGTGCCTGGTATTTCAAGAAATAACAAACTAGATGATCAGTGTGACAGAACCACAGTGAGCAAGGGAAGGTAGGAACAGAGGAGATGGACCAGACCATGTGGTCATTTTAAGTGAAATTATGGACATTAGTATTTGTTTACATTGTAATGGGTGCCCACTGGGGAGTTTAAGTAGAAGAGTGAAACGATCTCATTTAGAATTTAGGAGGATGGCTCTGGTTGATGTATGGAACACAATAGTTTGAGAATGCGAAAGAGAGGAAATGTAAGATCAAGTTAGAAGACTACTATGGTAGCTACAGAGGAGATGGTGGATTGATTGGACCATCTTAGGGGGTGGTGGTGGATGGGGCAAGAAGTTTCCCAATGTGGAATATATTTGTAACGTAGAGATGATGGATTGCTGTATGGATTAGGTATGAAACATAAGAGAAAAAGAGAGTTAAGAAGATATATTGCCAGAGAGTTCACTGATCCAATCTGGAATCTTGTAGGGACAGAAATGCCACACTCTCCTCCTCAGGTCAAGGTTGGCAACAGCAGAGGCAGGGAGCTGGGGAATTAAGCAGGAAATGAATGAGACCAGGCTTCTTCCAAGCTTCTCTTGCTAAGCATTCTTTGCCAGACAAAGGAAACAGTCACACTATGAAGACAGAGATATGGAGTAGCCTAAATATAATTGGTGTCTCTGTCCATAAAGCTATTTTTTTAAATTGCCTCAAGGCACAGGCTGAGAATATGGTTGAGCCCATTAAATAAGGGGCTGTGAGGTGGGCAGAGCATAGAGATATTCTTCTCAGAGACAAAATTGCCGAGATTCATGAAGCCATGAACTGACAAGGGAGTTGGCTTTGATACTAGCCCATGGAATTGATCACAAGCATGTAGACCCAAAGCAAATAGACCAGCAGCCTACTAAATTTTTAAGTGAGCTGTACTGCCAAAGAAAACCCTAAGACTGTCCAAAAAGAGCCTGTATTTCTCAAACCCTAAGATAATCCCAGGGATCCAGGAATCACATCAACAGGAAGTGGGCTGCTCGAGTGGTCAAGCCCCAGAAATTGCATCCTTTCCAAAGTCTATCTCCATGGAAGACAATGGACAAGGGAAACCCATTCATAAGGAAGAACCAGGGGCCTTCTGATTAGTTGACCAAAAAAAGCCTTCCGTTACCAGGGCAGGTTGTTCTTGTTATTTATGGCCAGCAGATGATGATATGTGCCATGTACTAGTGATTTCTGTGTGCTTCTCATTGACCTCTTTTCCAAATGAAAATTTAGTTTCATTTATCCAGTTCTCTACTAACTCTTGTTAATGAAAGTGTTGGAGATCTATCACATATCATCTTGGCCTATGTTGCCCAGAAAGGAGAACCTGAAACGAAAGCATAGGTGCTATTACTTTATGAAGATGTGCAAACCACAGGAACTGGCTGGAGAGGCAAAGGAAGTGCATCAGGTAAGGAGGGAGAGCCAATTATAAGGTTACATTATTGAGTTGGCTGCTGCCAAGTGCTTACATGCTAAGTGGTTATCTCACAGGATTATCTTTGGTGAAGCCAGGATAGTCCATAGGTGAGGTGGAAGGCTGGAGGAAGACAGAAGGAAAAGTTTTTCATTAGCTCTTGTCTCTCAATGGTCAAAAGTTTGCCCTTTGGGGTTCTACATTTTTTAAAATTTCTGGGTTGTGCATAAATAGGCACCAAGTGAAGCCCTATAGCATCTTACACCTCATGATCAATAAGGAAGCGACGGGGCAGAAGGCAGGGGGTGAGGTCAGGTGGTGCCAGGTGGCACCTACATGAATTTGGTTGAACTCCACTTACATAGGATATGGTGATAGTGGCAGAAATAAAAGGAAAGTAAGGTGGAGGGTATCTGAAGCAGTCTATTAGGAATAGTTTTCAGGATGACAAGGATCACACTTGGGTCTGATAAAGGGAACTACCTGTCATACAGTAATCCTAGAATCCAAGCTGGATTCACACCAACTAGGCAAAAATTTGGTTTGTCTCTCTTTTTGAAGGGGCTTCTTATAATTAATTAACAACATTTTTGAAAGCGTGTATATAAAAACAGGTAACAAGTGGATGCTGTATGACCAAGGAGTAGACTGTAGTTGACTCCCCAGCAATGATTACACCTGTACCCCTCATTGTGTAGTGCCCATATAATTTCTGTGGCCTTGAACCCATCTCCTCTTTTGGGGATGAGGCCAATTTGGGTAACCTGATCAACATTGTCTCAACCCCTTTGGCGCCACAATGATTGGCTCATGAATGTTCACTAATCCAAGGCCAAGCCAATTTAATTTAACCACAAATGATCAAGACTTTTGTTTATTGGGGAATTGTTCTGAACTGTGTATTTTGATGATGTGAGACCTGCAACTGTTGTGGCCATTTGTTAAGCATGAAGGAAGTCAATCTAAGTGTGAAACCAGCTAATGGAAAAGCACATACATGAAGATATAACAGAAACACATGGTTAATAATGCCTGGAACAAACCGTGCCTGAAAACTAGGCTACTGCTTGCTTGAAATGATAAGTTCTCTTCTATTGTTTAAACTAGTTTGAGTTGAGTTTTCCTTCTCTTGTAACCAAAACTATTCTAGTTGATATACTCATTGGTGGCTCAAAGCTGAGGACAATTTTGCCTAGGTTATAAACTTGTAAGTAGTATATTTATGAAGTCATAATGGTAACTAAGGAAATTATAAAAGAGTGGTTAAGAACCTTTGCAAATCACCACATTCAATCAGGGAGACTAGGTAATAGGTTCCTGATATAGTTGCAAGGATACAATACCAGAACATGCTCTTAACTAGCTGTGCTAAAACTAAGTCACCAAAATGGTAAGTATATAGAGAAAGAATGTGGTATCAGAAGAGATATGAGCAGCATGGGACCTAGAAATGGTGATTTCTAAAGAAAAAGGATTTTTAGTGTTTATCCAGTGCTGACCATGGATCTGAAATACTGAGTCACAAGGACTCTCATCCCCAGAATGGAATATCAGGATTTCCAAATAGCCATCAAGCCAATCCATCTCTCTTTGCTCAGATAATATGCTTTTCCCACAACTTTCAGGAAAATGAAGTATAAACTCATTAGAAACAATTTTCTTTCAGAGTTAATTTTTTTCTGGCAGAACAGCTATAAAAGTAAAGCTAAAATGTAGGCAAATCAAAATAAAGACAATTATTATCTTTTCAATGGAGTAGTTTCAGATATACTAATTGGTTTCAGTACACTAGAGGAATGGGAATATTTTGGCATCAATTCAAAAGCTAGTATTTCTAGACATTTATCATATCACCATGAAATTTAAACTTCAACAACTTTAATAGTGATATGATAAAGAGGATCCACATTGTTATAACTCCAATTTGGAAATAAGTATATTCATCATCATCATCATCATTATCATCATTATCATCTTAAAGCTGGGACAGTGGTAATAGTGGTGGTAGGTAAGACATACACAGTTGTCTTCCAAGTTATATTTGCCTGAGATAAGTGTCTCAAGCATGTACATATCACATCACAGCACATATACTGCATATATGTGCTCAATGAGTGTTTGTAAATTTTTGGATGAATGATTTCATGAATGAATGATACAAATGAATGAATGGTTGAACCAGGATCAAACCAAAACAAAACAAAATCTTAACATGTAGTATTACAAAGTTTACAAAGTGCCTTTACAGATATCATCACATTTAATTGTTCAATGTCTAAGGTCAGTATCATTATCCCCATGTTATAGATGAAAGTGAAACTTGATGAGATTCACACAAGCACATAGCTAGTGATTATGAGTGTGAACTATGGAGTCAGACTACTTGCATCGAATCCTGGCTCCTTCACTCACTAATTGGCTCAATGCCACAGCTCTCTCATCTATAAGTAGGGAATAATAATAACAATGTTGGGAAAGTTAAATGGAAAAATTCATGTAAATGCATAGGACAATGCCAAGGGTGTAATAAACATTAAATAAATGCTACCTATTACTGTTGTTTTGTCACAAACTAGCATTCTAATCAAGGTTTAAACAAAGAGGGATATAATGAAAACTAAAATGGCATCTCATGGAAATAAATTGGACCTGCAGTAAAAAAGCCATGAGGAATCTTCTCCATCTCTTTCTCTTTGTGGCCACAAATTCTTTAATTTTGTTTCTTTCTGTATGTCTGTTCCATTGCAAGAGGAATCTCTCTCCATTCTCATCAGTAGCAAATTGGCCAAAGTGGCAGTCTAAACCTTACCTCTAAAATATTCTTTTAATGAAAGCGCCTACAATTGTCTGACTATAATATCTTTATTTCTCTAAACTGAACCCTTCAATGTGAGAATACCTTTGGTTTTCACCATCCAACAGTCTCTACACTTAGATCAATCAGAAACAGTTTGGTGCTTCCCGATGTCCCAGCATAAACACAGAGACCCACACCTTCCACAGGGCTTTCCTTTCTCAGGGAAGGCAATAGCAGACGGCTGGGTAGTCATCCCAAAACATTACTTCAGTGAATTATTGGATACTGAAAACCAAATCAACTCTAGTGGCTCATTCTGACCATCTTGACTCCAAATGACTTCTGTCATTTGACTCCATTTTGACTTCACATATTCCTATCTAACCTCATGGGATGGATTTTTGAAACTCCTATTTCTTTTTTTCTTTTTTTTTGATGACACATAGAGTAAGAGATCACTGGTTCCTTCAGTGGTTCAGATAGAACCCTGTGCTTCAGAAAGAGAGCCCAGAACTTAGCCACCTGCATTTGTTATCCCTGGATTGGTGCTAAATCAAGGTTATCATCTTGAAAAGCTGGTTTTGCCTCTCCTGGACTCATCTCCAGGCAAGCCTCTGCAGCAACACCATCACCTCTCTTTGCTCACTGTCACCATTGTTAGTACCACAACGCTAAAACCTTTTTGACAAAGTGAGGGTGCTGATCTATCATTATGCATGAACATGTTGTTACTAGCACTGTACAGCTTTCATGCTGGCAAAAATTTCTTTTCCTTTTTGCTTTCTGATATTCTTACATTGTTGATGAGCTTCTATTGAGGGATATGAAGACTTGGGCCTGTGATTATTATTAATTATCATTTTAAAGTAAATATAACTTCTTTTAGAAACTTCAGTAAAAAGAAATTTGATACCCATGTAGAACTGTGTATTTTAATTTCATTAGAAAAGAAGACATTAGAATCTCTCTATTATATTGATTAATTTCAGAATATTGAGGCTATGTATCGTGAAATTTCAGCCGTTGATTTTATTTAAGTACCAGAGAGTTATCCTTATAAATGAACCAGTACCATCTTCTTGAACCATTCTGATTATTTTTTTATTCAAATGACCTGCATGAGTCAAAATACTACCGGTGTGATAAATTTTAGCTCTCTGTTGACCAATTAATCGTTTAAGTCGACTGCCTAAAATTTGTTGGTTGTTTTAGTGCTGTGGAGAGAAAAACAATGTGAAATCTTTCGGCACCCACTTCTACTGGAGGAGTGACTCATCCTATTAACCATAAACACAAGGAGGTTTATTGAGATGATGAGGAAATAAAAGAGCTTAAAGGGAGAAAATTAGTAAAAACAAAGCTCTTAAAATTGCTTACTTTATCCAACTAGAAATAGCCAAATAATCAAATCATATTTTTACCCAAGTCATTCTATCCAAAGTTCCAAACTTAGAAAAACTTGGACAAAGCTAATAACACACATCATGGGGTCATTGAGATAGTGAAGTATATGAGCAATTGGAAGGAAAAAGGGCTGAATGAGATGCCAAACTTCTGGCTGAAGTTTTAATAACTCATTTATGTCTTTCTTGACTTGTGATTTTCATGTAGTCTCCAATCACAACTTAGACACAAATGTCTATAAAATAAAATACTAAGAGTTGTTTAAATTTATCATCTCTTCTCACTCTTTTTGGGTTCTTTGATACAATTCTTGGTAAGGTCACCAATGCGCACTATATTATAAAATCTTGTGCACGTTTTTTTTTCTTCCCATTACTTGATCTCTCAATAGCATTTGACACTGTTGTTGACACGGTTGCACATGCCCTGCCTCTTGAAACACTCTTCTGCCCTAGCTTCTGTGACTCATTGCTCTTCCATTTTTCCTCCTATGCTGGCTGTTCTTTCTTGGCATTCTACTTCAATCAACAGGCCCTTATCAGATATTTAAACATTAGTGTTCCTTGAAGCCAAATCCTGGGTCTCTTTTCTTCTCTCTCTGTACTGTACCCTCTAGATGAATCTATGACTTCAATTATCATGAATTCTCTCAAATTTAGATCTCTCAACTAAGCCTTAGTGTCTTAGTGTGCGTTGTTATAACAAATACCATAGACTGGGCAGCTTAAACAACAAACATTTATTTCTTATAGTTCTAGAGGCTGGGTAGTCCAAGATCAAGGTGCCAGAAGATCCTGTGTTTGGTGAGGGCCTGCTTCCTGGCTTGTAGGTGGATGCCTTCTTGATGTACCCTTACAAGCAAGAGAGAGAGAGAGAGAGAGAGAGAGAGAGAGAGAGAGAGAGAGATAGCTCTAGTATCACTTCTTATAAGAGCACTGACACCTTCATCTCCAGAGGCTCCCTCATGACCTAATTACCTCCCAAAGACCTCATCTCCAAGTATCATCACAGTGGGGATTAGGGCTTGAACCATATGAATTTTTATTCAAACATTCAGTTCATAACACCTAGTATATCAAATTGCCTACTCAAAATCTCCACTTGGATGTCTCTCAGGCACTGTATCTGTTTTATTTTTTTTTTTTTACTTTTTTTATTTCAAAATATTAAGGGGGTACAAACGTTTTAGATTACATGGATCATTTTTATAATGCTGAGTCCTGGCTATAGGTGTGCCCAACACCCAAATAGTGTTCATAGTACCCATTAGGTTGGTTTATTCCTCTCCCCCCACTCCACCATGGTTGCTTTCCACTGAGTTTTACTTCACTCTGTGCACATATATAATCATCAGTTCCAATTTAATAGTGAGAACGTATAGTGCTTGTTTTTTCATTCTTGCTATACTTCACTAAGGAGAATGGTCTCCAGTTCCATCCAGATTATTGCAAAGGTATTAATTCATCTTTTTATATGGCTGAGTAGTATATGGCATACATATACCACATTTTATTAATCCACTCATGAATTGATGGGCACTTGGGTTGATTCCACATCTTTGTAATTGTGAATTGTGCTGCAATAAACATTCAAGTGCAGGTGTCTTTTTGATAAAATGACTTCTTTTCTTTTGGGTAAATACCCAGTAGTGGGATTGCTGAATCGAATGGTAGGTCTACTTTTGGTTCTTTGAGGAATCTGCATACTATTTTCCATAGGGGTTGTACCAATTTGCAGTCCTACCAACAGTATATAAGCATTCCTTTCACTCTGCATCCATACCAGCATCTATTGTTTTTGGACTTTGTAATAAAAGCCATTCTAACTGGGGTAAGGTGATATCTTGTGTTTTTCTCTCTTTTTTTTTTCAGCATATTATGGGGGTACAAATGTTTAGGTTACATAAATTGCCTTTGCCCCATCCAAGTCATAGCTTCAAGGGTGTCCATCCCCCAGATGGTGCACACTGCACCCATTAGGTGTGAATATACCCATTCCCTCTTTCCCCCTGCCACCTGCCTGGCACCTGATGAATGTTACTACTATATGTGCATTTGAGTGTTGCTCGGTTAATACCAATTTGATGGTGAATACATGTGGTGCTTCTTTTTCCATTCTTGTGATACTTCACTTAGAATGGGCTCCAGCTCTGTCCAGGATAATACAAGAGGTGCTAGATCACCATTGTTTTTTGTGTCTGAGTAGAACCCCATGGTATACATATACCACATTTTATTTTTCATTTGCATTTCCTCTCAGGCTCTTTAAATTCAACTTTCTGAACCTAAGCTCCTAGTTAGGATTCAGGGAGGATAGGGGCTTAAAAGGGCCTCAACTCTTGTCTACTTACATCACTAACTAATCCACACGTCCACGTCCATTAATAATTAACCTCTGCAGATTGGCAGATTTTGGAGAAGAGAATGGCTTCCAAGGTGGCCTTTTCATAGGAGTCTTGAAGAAGAGATATGGTCCTCTCTCTCCTTTGGTTTGGATAGCAGCTGGGGGCTTTCATCAGAGAGCCTTGCAGTGAGGGTCAGAAGGTGATGGGTATAAATTATAGTGAGAACTTGTACACAGAGCTCTTGGGAGGAAAGGTGACAATGGCTTACAAGAGTGTGATGTTCTCTCTTTCTCCTAAAGAACTGAGGAAAACCTGAAAAGAAGGTGGAGTACTTGCTACCCATGAGGTGTGTGAACACGAGCCTCTTTGATTGATGAGGAGGCTGGAGAGAAGACAAGATTTCACCCAGTCTCTCCACAGGGGTCGATGACCTGAGTGATACCATGGCACCTACCCACAGGGGGAGAGATTACTGCCACCTCTGAGTCTAAGCCTCTTGGTCTGGCAAAGGTTTGTTTCTGAGAGAATTCAGAGACCAGAGAGAGGAGGAAAATTAACATGAAGAGCATAGCTGGACTAGAACTGCTGGGAAAAATAGAAAATGAGCAGTTAAAGGAAAATATTCAGGGATAGTACAAAACAGATTTTCTGGAACTAAAAAAAATACGATTTTTAAACTCAAATAATATAGTCCATGAAGATGAGAATGATCCCTGCTGAGACCTAAATTAGTATCCTGAAAAAATACAAAGAGGTGGAAATATTGAGGGAAAAGGTAAGAAAAACTTGAGGTTAGATTGTGACTTAAATATAGGAATAATAAGAGTATCAAAAGAGAAAAAGGAATTTTAAAATTTTATTAA
>NW_012155729.1:7332859-7335722 GCF_000956105.1 Propithecus coquereli
TCCCAGAGGGCTAGGATTACAGGCATGAGCCACCACACCTGACCTGCAAAGAAGTTTTGAGGCTAGAGGATCTGGGATGTTTTCAGAGAAAGTGACATTTGCAAAGGACGTTGAACAGTAAGTCAGATTTTTCAAAGAAAGCAGTGAGGAAAAACAGCACAAGCAGCAAAAGAGATGCGGGGACTTTTATGGGCAATTCAGGAAATGATGAATGTGGCTAGGACGTTGGATGTGTGGGAGTAGCCTGAGGTAGTCATCGGCAAGACTGGAAAGCAAGAGTAAGAGCACCGTGTGATTGGATAGCGCTGGAGAGAGACGGAGAGGAGTCACAGATGATTCTGTACTTTCTGCATTGGAAAAGTACGTGGCCAGTAATTAATGAAACCTATGGAGGGCATATTTTTTGCCATCTTAAAAGTCATGTGTAGCCCACGACGAACTAGGTTGCCTCAAACTATGATGCATCTTACTCTGTAATGCTAAGCCCTTACATGGACAGTGGTAGAAAAGGATCCAGATTGGGTGGCCTGTGAAAAATCCCAACAATTTTCCAGCACGTGTGTGTACTTCTTTTAAGCTACTTGATCTCAGATAAGGTTTGAGAAGCACGTGAATGAGAAGGAGCAGAGAGGAGAGAGAAATAAAGAGAGGTAGAGAAAGAAGAGACAAAAAGAAAGAAAAAACACTTGTAGTGATGACATCACTGCTGTGTTTTAAAACTGAGCTTTAAGTCTGTAAGAGTCATTTCTGGTCTATCTCAACAGGGAGAAATAAGCTGAGCACTTGGGGTCGTTGACTAACGGGTCTACCAGACGGATCCTGGGTTTGGCTGCTGGAGCAGAGCATTCCATCTCAGGGTTTAAGATGCAGCAATGCATTATTAAATCTGTTTGTAACACAATGTGCATGATGACATCATGTCCCTGGGTATGTGTGACCTCACCAAAAATGTGTGCCCCTCTGTGTAGAAAAAAGTGGAACTCCAGGATATAGAAAGTTAAGCAGAAATTATAGTACCTTATAAAGAGCTTCCCACCCCCATTCTTCTCTCTGTCCTTCCAAATCCAAAGTGTTGTTTAAAAGAGGAAGAAAAATGATTAGTACAATTCTACATCAAAAAAGATGTAGTTAAAAAAATTGAGAAATAAGCATCTGAAATGAATGAAAAATGGATATAGCCTCAGGAGATTGTGATTTTTAGTTTGGTATCTCAGTCATTGTCTGCCAGGAAATAAAAGCCGTTGAATGTTTACAACGGTAGGACTTGAACGCAGGGAATTGGCTATGCTGATGATAGAAGAGCTAAGAAGCTCACGGGGAGAGTGAAGCGACCCAGAAATTAGCAAAGGCGGGAAGACGCTACTACCTCTCAGCTGGACACAGGATGGGGAGCTGACCAGGCAGCTGGAAGAGATGCGGCTGTTGCCAGAAACAGAAGTGGCCTCCTCTTCCTTTCTTATACCTCCAACCTTCTACTAGTGTTTTTTTTCTCATGAAATGAGCCCATGGGGAAGTCAGTTGCCATGGAAGCCTGGAAAACCCAGCCCTGCAAAGTGAAGCAGAACAGGGGAGGGTGAGGAATGGATCTGAGGACAGATCCAGAACCAGCATATCCAGAAAGACAAATACTGTCTTAGAGAGAAGACCATCGGTGTCTGTGAAATCATCACGGATCTAATCATCTGAGGAGATGATTATTCAACAGACCTAGAATTAAATGTGGAAGAATTAGGAGCTAACTTTAAAGGTGAACATTGTAGAAAGAAAAAACCTTCACCACCTTCATAGCCAGAACTCTGGATTGGAGTCTAGCAATGGCCTATCTGGTATGATTCACCATCTTTTCATTGCTATGCACTGATAAAATTAGGCATGGACAACACTCATGAAAAACAATATTTGAGCAGGAAAAACTAAAGTTTGCATTTTACAGATGTTGTCTATGTCTTCAATGTTGTTATTGCTAATAATAACAATAATAACAATAATAATATTCAATACTCACACATTTATTTATAACTCAATAGCTCACTGCTAGTAATCATATTGTTTTCATAGGTCCATCCTGTTCCCAGACATTCCTAGTGCAAGCCTGAAGTTATTTCTTTAAAAGTGGTATTCGACAGTTGACTGTTGAAGCAATGTTCTGTTATTAACTAACATGTAATTAGTTCATTAAAAAAATACCTCAACTGAATAGCATGTAACTTAATACAATCTACTAAAGTGGAGAAATCCACATTTTCTCACAAATGGCAGCAAAATTACAGTGCAAGGAAACTGGAAATGAGAAGATGCCAGCTGGCAGGGCACTACGTGTTTCAGATTACTGTGTGTTTATGACCTCTGTGTTCTAGAAAAAAAAAAATTAATTAGATTATGCTATTTGAGAATCTTGGCATGCCATGGCTCTGTGCCAGGCTTATCAGAACCACACATCTGAAGTTTAATTAAGCTGTTTTAAATTTCACCTGTATTTCTGAGTTTTGAAAAAGCAATAAATGTAGGAACTAATAAATAACAGTGGAAGAATGCTGCGATTCCCTCAGACGGCAGCATTCAGTATAAAATTATGGACTGTTCCAAAGTCTACTACTATACACTCGTTTTATTGAACATGATCATGATATGAAGCAGTATTCTTTGCTCAAGAGTATCTGGAAAAAAAAAACCGGATGCAGTATGGGAACTGTATTTGTAGAAACTTATCAAATTGTTTTTGAAAATCCAAGTTGTTGCCCAATGGCATGCCTATATCTCAGTCTGGGGTCATACTGGGGAAAGGCACATGAATTCCAGAGTAAGGAAAGGGTAGTAAAGAGAGATTTACTTCCTATTCACCTTGATGAGAGAATTAATCATT
>NW_012155729.1:7335772-7337721 GCF_000956105.1 Propithecus coquereli
ACCTGTGGTGTCTGGGTTTCCTGGTGCATAATGTCACTGCTTTCTCTGGGGGAAGCCTGGGGAATAAAGCTTGGCTTAAAATTCATCTCCATTTGTTGTTTATTTTCTCTTCCTGTTTGCCTTTTTATCCTGCATCCCAGCCTGGCTTTAAGGATTTGGTTTTGGGAGGAAGACAAGGAACCACATTAAACAAAAGGATGGGGAAAGGTGTGTTGCCAAGTTTAGAACCCACTCAACCTTGCGGGTTTGGAGTTTTTAAACAACCTCCTGCCTCTTGAGCTTTCAGTTTGTTTATTCTTGGCAAAATGAAGCTTCCTGTTTTTAAGAAAAACAGCTTATAAAATGCTTGAAAAGTCTTCCTGGACATCAAAACACCCTTCCCAAACAATGTTTTGATGATTTAACATGTAAATGAGTCAAAACAATGTGAGCAACACTTCCTATAAAGTACGTGTGGCTTTTAAAAATTAAGGGGGTAGTGCTTAGCTAAACACACTTTGGTTATAGAAGATCAAAAACATTCGAAAACCAGTGTGAGATGTTTGCTGAGTCTAAAATGAGGCCAAATCCAACCACTCGCAGTTGAAATGCAAGCAAATAATTTATTATTAAACTAGCTCATGGATGTGATTACTCTTTCTTTAATCTCGGGGTTTGTGTCTCTTGTAGCCAAAATAATCTCCATGAAGTGGCTGTAACAATGTTTATAAGTAATCATGGGACCAGAGCTCTCAGTGTATCCATAGAAGTGGAGAAGTAACTTGAAGATTAAGCACCTTGGCGTCTTGGCTCATTCATTTTCATGCTCAAGGGCCTATCCCAGGATATGTAATATTCCACATCACTGCTAATGGATGGTTTTATTTATTTTTGGTCAGATGAGAACAACATATCTATCAATTTGCAGACTCCAACATTCAAATCTCTAAGCCTACTTCTAGATTCAGAGGCTGAGAAGGCTAACATCCTGGAGACTGTTTATTTTCTCTAGAATTAACGTATTTCTTATTTTTAAATGTACTTCATTTTACATGTACTGATCACTAATTCAACCCCAAACATTTCATCGTCTCAATCTTTATTTAAAAATTCAGGGCCGTTGGAGGGTCATTTAATTTCATCTTCCAGAATTAAGCATCACCTGTGAATAAATTATTGTAAGAGGTAAAACTGTGAATGAAAATATGAAGAAGAGGCAGTCTTTTGAGTTTAAAGAGCTTTGAATCTAGCTGGGGGAATTCCACGACAGAAACAATGTAGGAGGCTCTCTGATAGAACCTCTTGGAGGATATCTATGAAAATCTAGCTGATTTGATGTTCCGAGTGTGTAAGTAGGGACTGTGAATTGTCAGTTTCACTATAGAGTGATTTGAATGGGCAGTTATAATAGAGAATCTCCACTGTCAATACCACCAGATCTTTGTTTTTGGCAAAGAAATATTTCCCATGGAAGATTTTTCCTATGTCTTGTCTGGTAGCTCGTGTTCTGGGAGCCAAGTGGACATGGAGAGCTGGGGGTGTTTGCTTTCAGTATGCATAAGACGAATTTTTTCAGTAAGACATCTGCACCGTCAACTATGCCTGCTGCCACTTAAGACCTTATATTTTGTGCCTTCCACACAATAAACTGGGGAGGGACCAGCATAGTGAGCTAGGAGACTGGCCCTCTGCCCATTTCTTAAAAAATACATGCAATTCATCTTCTTTATTTTATCTACTCTCCTTCTCTCTTACTTCTCAAGGTACCTCATGGGACCAAATTTTGCATCTTTAGGGATCATGTGGTACAAATCTGGCTTGTTTTCCAGTTTTCCCTACTGCTGGCTTAGTACTTCTATTCCTTGGGTGTCTAAGTCATTTACCATTCACCCATCTGCTTCTAGATTCCAATTTATTTCTTCTCTCTTATTCCTCTTATCCTTTTTTCTTTCTTTTTTTTTTTTTAAGTT
>NW_012155729.1:7337771-7340624 GCF_000956105.1 Propithecus coquereli
TACGAGAATCGTATGTGATGTTGGGTCTAAGCACTCAGCAGAGAACCTGGCATTTGTTAGATGCTCCTCAAATTTAAAGATTGTATTTCTTAAAGGAGATAATATAGGTAGATAGCACTTTAAATTAATAAAGAGGTGGTTATAGAAAATGAATTCTCAAATCCTCATTATTTCCGTGGAGTCTGAGAAACAAAAGATAGACAACAATACAAAAGAGCATGTGTTAAGTGACTGCTGAATGCGGTAGTCCAGAGACGAAGATGTCCATCGGGCTGAGATAGTCCAAACGTGTAGGGTAGAAGGACAAGAAGAGAAAGTGAAGGACTTTTAGTCATATGGCATAGAGCAAAACAAGATGTGGGGAGGGATTGTGAATGATTTACTCGGGGAGCGATCAAGAGACTAATTTGACTAGAGTGACATTTTTGAAGAAGGGAGCATGGAGCATGAGGTTTAAAAATAGTAAAAGGGGCCAGATAATTGACAGCATTTAATGCTGGATGAAGGGTTTGGGTTTTCCTTAATGGGTGGATAGGGTAGTTATTAAAGGCTCTTGAGTCAAAGATTGATAAACATTTCTAGAACACATATTTATGAGGTAACTACCATGTTGAAAACTCCTGCATTAATCATGCAGAGAGACATCAGAAAAGTTTAATTTGGCTACGATGTTTCAGTTTGACTGGACGGAGAAAAAAATGGAAAGAGGGATCCCAGTTAGGAAACACCTACGAGAGGTGAAGTCTGAGACAATGAGGGCTGAGCGAGGAGGCCAAGAGTCACAGTTAGGAGGGAAAGACTAGCTGTTAGGGACACCCAGGAGCATGAGCTGACAGAACTTGCAGGGTGAATGGATGTGGTGGGAGAGGAAGAGGAAGAGGGGTGTCAGGGATAATCTCAGTTTGAACGATTGAGAGAATCAGGACACCGGTCAGAGAAGCGAAGTCTGGAGGAAAAGTTGGCTGGGGTGGGGAGATAAACTCTTTCTGAGGTGAGAGTTCTCTGCTGTAGACGATAATTAGGAAGGGAGAAAAAGGTTTTGTTTCTTTCCATACTCAGAATGTTTTCAATGAGACAGGAAAGCACGCTTTTATAAACGAACAAGGAAAATAGAGTAAATATGCTGTATTCATCAATTTCCTTACAAGTTAAAATTAGGATGTGCACGATTACTTAAATTTATAATTTTAAAAGAATGCGTTTTATTTTCAGAGTGCATTTTCACCCAAATAATCTAGCTAATCATCCTAATCATAGACAATGATTAGCATGGTCTTGGAAATGCCACTGCAATGTTGATAGTCCCTCCTGCTCATCACGACTGCCTGATTTCAGATCTGCCCACACAGAGATGCATTCGGTTTAAACATCAGACATTTAATTTCAAAATAAAAATCCCTAGAAAGGGAATCTGATGATCATGTGACTGTTAAAGGGGACCTTAATATTATCAAGTGTTGGCTCATACCATCGGCTTTATGTTTTTGTTTTTTACATTGTTTCATTTGTTGGTTTGTTTGTTTTTGGTCTGGATTGGCTTTAAGCACAGAATTTTCTTCCTATGCAGATTCCCACTCAGCAAATTACGGCTCACCCTTATGCGTGGTTTCCACTCCCTATATATGGCCTCTGTCTGTTTCTGCTCTGCCAAACTGCAGTTTTTTTATTGGCCCAAACTCCCCTGACTGCAATTGTCTCTCTGCACATGCCTGGTGAACTGTTCAGTTATTACTTTTCCAATATAGGAACAGCCTTAACATAGAGGGTTATGCCTCATTAAAAGACAAGGAGAAAAAGAAAGATAAAGGGAATAAAAACTTTATCCCTTTCAGAGGCATTTTAACAGTCTTTTAAAAGTCTTCAGACTTTCCTTGGCATATGTGTAGCATTCAGTTTTGTCTTGAGCTCATATATGCATTTAGAGAAAAAAGAACACATTTCCTTTCTGTGAAAAACCACAAAGAACAAAATATGTTTGCATCTTGTTATCTTGCCTCTTTGGCTTGTCTAAGAAGTTAGGGTATAATAACACAATAATTTTAGTACCGAGGGCGGACTGAGTTTGTTACAAGTGGCAACAGGTGGAAAGCATGCTCTCTCTAACAATTGAACTGGGTATAACCATGGCCCTTAAATTTCTAATGAAAATTCCGTACGCATATTTGATTATTTTAAGTGTTGTGGAATTTTTGACGGGTTCAAAGGTAGCTTGAGAGAAGAGATAAATTATGTGTCTCATGATGTAGAAAAAAAGATAGAATTTAGTATTAATTTGACTTGGAGTAAAGGATGGCATGAGGAAACTACAAAGTGTTTTTCAGCTTCATGGTTGTATTACTTAGAAATGCGATGCAATGAGAATCTAAAAGCTTTACCAAAATGATTATTTTATTTTTTTAAAGTGGGTTCACTTGGGCTAAATGACTTTTTTGTTGGATTCCTCCCTCCCCCTTTCCCTGGATTCTAGGGCCAAATGTAAAAAGAAAACTAAGTTCAGAATTAGGATATAAAAGGGAAAAATGCAGATAAGTTTCTGGCAACAGCTGCCTCAGAGAAGCAGGCCAGGGAGTGCTTTGCATTTGTTCAGAAGATTTGGAAGTGGACCTAAATTTCAGAGATGCCTACCTCTGGGAACCAAAGTACCAGGCAAAGGAATCTGCTAATACTTGGGAAAGACTATGAACGAAGCCAAAAACGTTTTTTCCTGTGGTATGGTACAGGGCTGTTCAGTGTCGCCCACCCACACTGCTATCACCCACACACACCATCGCAGGCTTTCTTGGGCCCTGAACAGAATCAAAACTGGGCAGGGCCCTTTTCTTTGGCAGAGTCGAAAACACATGATGAGGTGCT
>NW_012155729.1:7340784-7342888 GCF_000956105.1 Propithecus coquereli
AATCCAAATGACCAATAAAATGATTCTCAAGATCTCTGGTAATTAGAGAAATAAAAATTAAGGTAACAATGAGATATAACTTTTTACTCATCAGTCCAACAAGAACTAAAATAAAGTGATAACCGCTAGTGATGGTGAAGTCTTTCACGCAATGCTCTTAGAAATGTAAGTTGCTTCAACCATATTGGAATATATGGTGATATGCATAATAACAAGTACACATACATTGGAGCCAGCATGCATTCCCGCTTTGAAGATGTAGACTAGTCCTACTTTTGAAGAAAGGGTACAATAAATGTGATTATCTAACCAATGGGAAAGTATAAGCCATTAAAAAGAATAAATTAGATCTACATTATCCAATCAAACCAAGTACTACTAAGTATAAAAAAGCAAGATTAACCTAATTGTCTATTATAATTAGATACTTTCTTATAAGGTGCCTGTCTCCTACAGAATGTAAACTCTGTGTAGGGCAGGGACCATGTTTAACTTGTACACATCATTGTCACCAGACTCACAGCAGTGCTTCAGGCATAGTAGATGCACAATAAAAACAATTATTCAATGAAGATGTGCATGAACTAAGCATTGGAACTCATGTCAGAATCTCTGAGATGTTTTAGCTTTGGATTTAATCATTTTATTGGTGGTTTAAACTCATGCCAATCATTGCCAGGAATTTGCTATATATTTAGAATTGCAGTGCTAATAGAACAGGATTTCACAATGGACTATTATCTTCCAGAATTTAGATCTCATTTACTTGGAGACTGTTAAAATATTACCATCCTTAAGTCCTTACCTGTTGAATGTGGTACAGGACCTCTTAATAATGCCTTTTTTGGGAGGGATATTGAAAGGTCATTTGAAGAAAAGAGGAAAATGTATCAGATCAATTATGTTTTCTGTTCTGCTTGGGACAAACACTGCTCCCCCCAAAATATAGACAAATAGAACTTTCTTTTTAAGTAAAACTATAGAGATGTGTAATTAGGGCTAGTATGATGACTGTGCCAGACTGAACCCTCAGAGACTGAGGCCCTTCCATCTTTCTGCTCTGCCATCCCTCTGCAGAGGCCCTCACCCTTGGGGCACATCATTGCGGTTGATCTCCAGCAATCACACCTGCATCCCAGTAGCAGAATGTAGGAGAATAGAATGTAGAAGCTGCCACTCAACTTTTCCTTTTAAATATTATTGGTTAAGAGCAAGTCCTGTGGCCATACCTACCTGTAAAAGAGGTTTTTAAATGAAGTTTTTATTCAAGATTGCCATCTATGCAGCTAAAATTTAGGGATTCTTCTATTATGAAAGAAGGGGAGAAAAAATATCAAGTGAAACAGTCTCTGTCATAAAGATAGCTAACCCTTCACGGATCTCTCCCTTCACCGATCAGGGCAGTGATGCTGCCCTATGAGAGATTCCAGAGGCTACCATCATTAGCAGAACATTAAGTGTCTAATAGACTTTCCCACAGTGCTGTCTGGGTCTTCACAGGCCTAGAATTTACCTAAGTCTCTCTCCTTTTCTGTCTTCCCATCCCTGGATCCCTCTGGCTCAGATATCACCCTCTACTGGGGTAAGGGGAGGAAGAGAAAATCTACTCTCCCTGTTGCTCCTCCAATATATTCCTCCTCTCCTCACATATTTCCCATTTATCTCCCTACAAATCATCTCAGATCTCTCAAGAGCTTAAACTGTTGGGGGAAAATGTAGGAAGACGTTTAGGTACTTTGGCTAGCATACTGCCTTCTACTTCCCTGGAGGAAATCAAGTGCATCACTCAAAATATCCTCCAGACACAGTAATGTTACTTAGCATGTGTCAAGGGTGTATTCCTTATCAGACTTCTTCATTATTTGATTTAATTATCTCTACAACTCCTTGAATGGATTCTGGTAGTGGCACTTACTACATTGTAATTTTTGGATATTTTCCCAAGTTTGCTAAGTCCCAGGCCCCTTGATTATCAAATGGAAGGAATATTGATCCCCTCAGAGTTGCTACGAGAATCGTATGTGATGTTGGGTCTAAGCACTCAGCAGAGAACCTGGCATTTGTTAGATGCTCCTCAAATTTAAAGATTGTATTTCTTAAAGGA
>NW_012155729.1:7353383-7367510 GCF_000956105.1 Propithecus coquereli
GTGGAAGAATTAGGAGCTAACTTTAAAGGTGAACATTGTAGAAAGAAAAAACCTTCACCACCTTCATAGCCAGAACTCTGGATTGGAGTCTAGCAATGGCCTATCTGGTATGATTCACCATCTTTTCATTGCTATGCACTGATAAAATTAGGCATGGACAACACTCATGAAAAACAATATTTGAGCAGGAAAAACTAAAGTTTGCATTTTACAGATGTTGTCTATGTCTTCAATGTTGTTATTGCTAATAATAACAATAATAACAATAATAATATTCAATACTCACACATTTATTTATAACTCAATAGCTCACTGCTAGTAATCATACTGTTTTCATAGGTCCATCCTGTTCCCAGACATTCCTCGTGCAAGCCTGAAGTTATTTCTTTAAAAGTGGTATTCGACAGTTGACTGTTGAAGCAATGTTCTGTTATTAACTAACATGTAATTAGTTCATTAAAAAAATACCTCAACTGAATAGCATGTAACTTAATACAATCTACTAAAGTGGAGAAATCCACATTTTCTCACAAATGGCAGCAAAATTACAGTGCAGGGAAACTGGAAATGAGAAGATGCCAGCTGGCAGGACACTACGTGTTTCAGATTACTGTGTGTTTATGACCTCTGTGTTCTAGAAAAAAAAAAATTAATTAGATTATGCTATTTGAGAATCTTGGCATGCCATGGCTCTGTGCCAGGCTTATCAGAACCACACATCTGAAGTTTAATTAAGCTGTTTTAAATTTCACCTGTATTTCTGAGTTTTGAAAAAGCAATAAATGTAGGAACTAATAAATAACAGTGGAAGAATGCTGCGATTCCCTCAGACGGCAGCATTCAGTATAAAATTATGGACTGTTCCAAAGTCTACTACTATACACTCGTTTTATTGAACATGATCATGATATGAAGCAGTATTCTTTGCTCAAGAGTATCTGGAAAAAAAAAACCGGATGCAGTATGGGAACTGTATTTGTAGAAACTTATCAAATTGTTTTTGAAAATCCAAGTTGTTGCCCAATGGCATGCCTATATCTCAGTCTGGGGTCATACTGGGGAAAGGCACATGAATTCCAGAGTAAGGAAAGGGTAGTAAAGAGAGATTTACTTCCTATTCACCTTGATGAGAGAATTAATCATTGTAGCTGTTTTCAAGTGTACAGTTCAGTGGCATTAAGTACATCTGCGTTGTTGTGCAACCATCAGCATCATCTATCTCCAGAATTTGGCTTACAGTTCTCTTATTAATTGCTTTCCAAAAAAAGGAAAAGAAGCCTTTTAAAATTGCCCTAGAAATATTTGGTCAAAGCCTGAACATATGCAGGACACTACATCTGTGTCTACACATGTAGGAGCCAGTATGATCCTGCCTTACGTCTCTGCGATTGAAGGATCTAAGAGGTTTGGTTATGTAACCAGAAAAATGGGCTGTGACTGAGTAAAACTGTCCAGCCAAACTCATGATAGGAGAATATTTACAGCTTTTGAGAAAACAAACAAATCTGGCAGAACAAAAACTGATACCACTAACTGCTTTGATTAAGCTATTTCATTCATTCATTCAAAATACTTAGTGAGGCCCTAATTTGTGCTAGATATTGTTCTAGGTAGTTGGGGATTTGTGGTGAACAAAAGAGACTAAGTCCTCATTTCCAAAAATTTTATATTCTAGTTGGACAAATGGTCAATACACAGATAAATATACAATAGATGGTTACGATGAAATGTAAGTATGGGTAAGAAAAAAGTAAAAGCAAGTTTGCCTCCTTTTTTTCTATTTCTTGCCATTTATAATATTCTAGAGACAAAAGCAAGGAAGCTTCTTTGAATGGAATCCCCGTTTACCAAACAAGCCATTGGACCTCATGCCTTGCTGTGCCCTTACCTTGGTGCTATGGAGGGAGGCTAGGCCATAGTGTGAAGGCCTTGCTTCTTTTTGCTCTCCTCTCTCTGTTTCTCAGGTTTTTCAGCATCTTGGTTCCTTTTTCTCTTCTTCCTTCGTTTCATTGACCAAGCAGGTGACCAAGGGTACTTATCCATTCGTTTCTCCCACAAACAGAAATTGGAAATCTGCCATTATAGAGCACTGTGCTCGTTGCTGCAGGATGTTGGGTACACATAAGGCACAGTTTATCTTCCAGGATTCATTGGCATTTAGATGTATAGTTGCAGAAGGAGGTGACCAATGCTAAGTGTCACATAAACAGCAGAGGTGACATCGCTTTGAGGATTTGAGGAGATATACCAAGATAACTTCCGCGAAGGCAATCCAAGAAGAATTCACAGAAGAGATGACTCTAGAGATGGATCTTGTCATTTGAGCAGTGCAGACTTCCGAAAGTTAGGAGAAGAGAGACTCTCGATAAGGAAACCAGCTGTCTGCAGCTGCAGGAAAAGTAGAGGGGGAAGAAGACTGATCCAGGTTTGATCACAAGTGAGTGTCTTCGAGACAGTATCTTCTATGGGTGTGTGGGAGAATACCTGGCACAAAATTATAATTCAGTAAATCAATTATTTTGTCTAAATAATATCAACTCACATATTTAGCTGACTTCAGCACTGAATTAAGTTCACTCAATTCATTCTTTTATTCATTCAGATATTAATGGATTCGCAAATTTGTGCCCGTACTAGGGATGTAGCAGTGAACAAAACAGAAAAATTCACTGCCTTCAAGGAGCTTTACATTCCAGAGGAGATAGATTTTGAACCTAGCAGTAAATATGGAATACATTTACATATATACATATGTATGGGGAGAGAGAGACAGAGAGAGAGAGAGAGAGAGAGAGAGAAATCTACTGCAAAGATGAAAGATTGTGGGGGTTGGCTAGGCAAGTGGCCGATCTATAGGGCAGTAGAAAATCTGGAAACTCTCAGGCAAGAGCTGATCCTCTGGTCCACAGGGGGAATTTCTTCTTCCTCAGGGAACGTTCAGTGTCAGTTCTTAAGGCCTTTGAACTAATTGGATCTGATCCACTCAGATGATCCAGGATAATCTTCACACAAAGACAACTCAATGTAGATGTTAATCTCATCTACCACATACCTTTACAGCAGCACCTAGATGAGTGTTTACCCAAATAACCAGGGACTATAGCCTTGCCAGGTTGACACATAACACTGACCATCACAGATGAGTCACCAATTTTTACCCAATATCACATTGATTGGCTTTGTGTAGACTATGACAATTCTTTCGTCTACTCTCTGCTTTTTAACTGGCTCTTTTGACTTATGCAGACAGCCTCAGACTTGGATTTCCTGTCTCACAGGCTGTAGTCAGGTTCCAAATGACAAAATATTAATTGGGAGGGCTGCACACGATCTTGTTTGCGGATTCATTAGGACTGGGAGCTTGGCTTCTGCAGCTGGATGTCTCAATGCCAAGGGGGTACAGTTCAGCCCCAAAATAGAAGCCTCTTGGATCTCACGTCCAGCTTGTTGGCCACTCTAATCTCCAACTCTTTAACATAAGAAGAGCTGTGTTGCTTACACTGTTGTCCATAATTCAATATTCAAATGCCCCTTTAAGAACAAAATAGCGCCTGTGTGACTTGGTATGGGGCATGAGTAAATTCTAGGGATGAGGAATAAGCACCATTCAGTTCATCCCATTGACCCCAGTGAACTCTGCTCAAAAAATATTTGCAGAGTGACTGAATGCCAAAGCATGCCTTGAGTTTATGCAACTTGGTGACATTTCCACCGCTAAAACTGTGCTACTACAAACTTTATCTTGGAGAACTCATGATAGGTGGTGAAGTTGCTCTGAACCTAGGAAGCTGCTATTGGCCAAATTATGTGCTCTTGGAGAGAAATATTTCCTGTGTATTAACAAAAAGCGGGGGGGCAGCATGACTAACAGGGTAAGAATGTTCTCATTTTCTCCAGGAGGAGAATGGAGGCAGGTAGAGCTTTGCAACAATCCATGGTCACAAACCTCAGTAGACACCCAGGTCATTAACTAACCACATGCATGTGGCACAGGGAATGGAACATCCCAGGGCTCTGAAACCACAGGCATCTTTCTGCTGGATTAAAGGAAGCAGTTTCACAGGCCCATACAGAAAGGGATGTGGTGATTTTTTCAAACAATTCTGATTTATAGTCAATAAGGTGCAAGGTTACGGTACACAGAGCAAATGAATCGTTTACACTTCTTCTCACCACCCCCTTCCAGAATCTCTGGCTTCTGCTGGTTTTGAGGAAGATACCAAGAATGTCACCGTTACAGTAATCATGCCTGGTCCTCGTCCCCGTCATCCAACCCCACATCTGTGAAGTGATCCTTCAGAAACTCCTGACTTTGATTACTAGCCAAGTCAGGGTGTGATATTTTTTCCTGTTTAATTAAAAAAAAAAAAAAAAAGGGCTTGCCCATTTGCTTTTGCCAGCTATCTGAAAGTTCAAAAGGTAAAGAACATTTCCCTCCACAAATAAGCCATGGAATGTATTTGGAAGTTGAGTTTTCATCAGCAGTCGCTGTTGTGAGCCACTTATTCCACTGCTGAGGAAGGTGAAACGGGAGTTCTTTCCTGAAAGGCGGGGGATAGAAAGGGGAAGTTTATAATCTGACATCTAGGGGAGGGGCTCTAGGACTTTGGGGTCATCTTTCTGACATTAATCCAGGCCAGCGCACCCTCAGAGAGGAGGTACTTGTCATGTTCCCTTGGCTGTGCCAAGAGCTATATCAAGGGAGCCCGCGGAGCATTATATTCTCTTCATTGAGAGACTATGACAAGTCCACGGCCACTTGGAGGCCTTTGGATGATAGGCCATGATGGTACTTTATAAACCAGCCTGTCCTTAGCAAAAGACTCTTCATGAATTTTGTTATTAATCTATAATGATGCAAAGCTGAATGCCATATTCACTAGATAGGGCTCCCCACTAGAGACCAGGGCTCCTGTCCATGGAACTTTGTAGAAAGCCTGCAAAGTATCCCCTTGCATGCTGATCCAAGGGGGGAGATGACACATTTTGTGGCACTTCATGGAGGAAGTGACATTTGGATTGGGCCCTGCAAAACAGGGAGGATTTGAACAATAAAAGAAGAATATAACCTAGGTCTTTTCTGCCTGCCTGATCTCATCTTTCAACATTCTGGGGTTATTTTTCAATTATTTAAGAAAATTGGCTCGAATCCCCATCTTCCATGCCATGCACAGTCTAGCGCCTGCCTCAGTAGACCTCAGAGGTCTTTGAGCGTCTACGTGTCTCTTGGTTGCCGTTTCTTACACTTTCTTGCTTCCACTGAATTTTCCAACTCTTCTCTGTGTCTCATTTTTTCCCTCAGTCGTACATCCGTTCTGTCCTCAGTTTCTCAAAAGACCACTGATATAAGGCTGTCTGATGTTCAAGATTTTAAGATCACCAAGGAGAGTCGTAGCATGGTACCCAATTGGCAACATGTTAGATTTTATATCAGATATCCCTCACCCAATTCCCTGGTCGTCTCAGCCACAGGAAATACTTTGCTGACCATTCTAATATTTGGGGTGTCACTTGCTGCTAATTTGTGGCTACAGTCAGAGTAAGGCAAGGCTGATATCATCAAAAGATCCCCTAATATTATGACTTGAAGAACTGAAAATCTTTCTTTTTCGCATAACAGTCTTAAGTAAGATTTCCAGGCTGGCCTTTGGCTCTGTTCCACATGATCATTCAGGGATCTGGTTGTGAGTTGTTGCTCCATTTTCCCCCAGGCCTTGTATTGTTCACATGGCCAGAGCTGGATACAGCCAGCAGGGAAGGGGACGACAGTGGAATAGAATGCCTACTGTCCATGGCTCTGGCCCAGTGGGGCACTCTCTGCTTCTGCTCACCTTCCAAGGGTGAGATTTCAGTCATAAGACCGAACCAAGGAGTGCTAGGAAATGCAGTGCCCACCCAGGTAGCCACGTGCCTAATCGTATCTCTTGTACTACAAAGGAAGGTGATAAAAAATGTTGGTGGAGAAATAAGGGTCTGTGTCACATCTTTCCCTTGTCTTCCAGAAACTTCTTCCTTTATATCCAACTTTTTTTCTCCACTTCTCCACAACCAATTCCTAGATTCCTGTCATTTCTAAATTGGAACTATATTTGTGACATAAAGTGACTCTAGGACCTAAGTATGATCAGAAAATTGGACTTCAGGAATTTTCATCCAGGTCAGATAAAATTTTGAAGGCATGGTGGCAAACAATAATCTCATTTGATTCCATTATAAATTCTGCTGGTTCAAGATACTGCTTACCTCTTCCTAGATATTGTGACTCCAGAGGAAAAAAACACCATGACTCCCCCAGAGCCCGTAACAGTTTCTGAAAAGGACTCCTGGTGGCCCTTCTTAGGTCAGTGCCCCCGACCCCACCCCCATCAAACCTGTGACCAGGAAGCTTGTATGGTTATAAACAGCCCCAACCTGGGTCACTTGGAGGAAACAAGTGCCTGGCTTTAAAAGAAGACAACAGTGGCAGCACATAGATATCAACTATGGCAGGAAACAACAGCACGTGGATTCCGAAGGATTGTAAGAAGAGTCACTCTCAATGAAAAGAAAGGCCAAAATGAATGCAGAACCTCCAATTCCATCGGGTGGGCTGGCAAAGAGAATGCTGGGAAGAGTCTGCTGGGGACACAGATCTAGAGTGTTAGAAACCCAGCAAGGTGGAACAGTGGCAGCATGGGGCTCACTGTGACCTTTGTCAGTCCCATGTCATCCGTGTTGGTACTCATGTGCCACTTGCTCCAGCCTGGTCACGGGAGCGTGCTACCCTCCCTGATATGCCTACTCAACAGGGTGACAGCTAGAGCTGAAGGCATCCCTGTGGGTTGCTCTAAACCCTTGGCACTCCTAGGAACTGGCTTAGTGGGTGCTCCAATAGTCAGCAGATGGGTGTGAAGCCAATCATACTCCCATATGGTATTGCAGAAAGAAAGGAAGCACATATTCCACACTTAAAAGGTATCTCACCCTTCACACACCTTGAGGTTACAGGTTCATTAGCTTATTCAAAAAACACACATATATATATACTTTTATACCCTGACTATATGATGAGCACCATGTTAGAATCTGGGAATATAAAAGTATTTAGGAAAAAATGTCCATAAGTTTGTCTCTCTTCACAGATTTGAGTTCTACTAGAGCAGAGGCTCTGCCTGTGTTACTCAGTACTGTGTCTCCAGTGCCTGAACAAATGCCCGGTGCACACAGGAGCTCAATAAATGTCACTTGATTGGATAACTCAGAATCATCACTGCCCTCCAGAAGCTTAGAGCCCAGTGGAGGAGAAAGATGTGTAAGCACAATACAGTGTGGTGAGTTCAATGACACAAGAAATCATAAAAGTGTGTAGCAATGAATAGAGGGTGGGAATGAGGGATGGGTGAATGAGGCTTCCAAGGGGTGATGCAATGTGGGACATTAAAGGACGAACAGAGCATTGCCCCTTTGTGCTGTTGTTCTCCTCCCCTCTTCTTCTCTTTGAGGTTTCTTGATTACATGTCTCCTCTTTTTGATGGGTTGGGAAAATGGGCAGAGAGTGAACGCTCTGGGCCTGCTTCGTCCTGGGTGTGGTTCTTTCTGTAGCCGTGCCAGTGGTATGACTCCACAGGATCTCAGCAGCGAGCCTGTGGGACTGTAGCTTGTGGGATCTTGGCAGAACTATCCCAGTGCTAAGGTCAGAACTGGGGAAAGATGTAGTAATCTCCTGAAAGGCACGTGGGCTCAAAGGCAACGCAGGCATTGAGCAAACTCCTCTTGCAAACTGTGTTTGCAGGGAAGTGAATGGGAGCCTTTTCTGTGTGTGGCCAGTTCGATGGGGTTAAAATATGATTAAGCCTAAACATGTAAACACGAAATTCCCAAGTTAATGATGATGTAATATTCTGTTAGGGTCAGGCCAGATTATAGCTGATTGTGTTGCTTCATATTGGAACCTGGTCCAAAATGTTGATTCCACTTATAAATCCTGTAGTCATCCCCAGAAATAGCATGGTCCACCAAAAAGGAGCCTTTCTAAAGTTTCTAGAGAGTTTCAATGAGACATTTCTCAGCACCACCTGGAAAAACCACAAACAACACTGACCGGCTCTTAGGGAGCCTCAGAAAAATGCCACACATCTAGAGCAGAGAGCCTGCCGTGCCCTCCCCGGCACAGGGACGGCACAGGCCCAGGCGGAGTGTGCTCTGCCTCATATCCTCCCAGGGAAGGAAAGCGCACGGCAGTTAAACAAAAAGGAAAAATAATACCACACTCGGTTGAAATCACATCCAACTGGGGCCCGGGCTCGGTTTGTAATCCTTCATCCTTTCTGGTCTTCATTCAGCTGCCGTGGACACCCCCACAGGATGGATTCTTTTTCCAGGGCAACAAATGCTCAATTCATCAGGGAACAGAAGCCCAGCTCCTGTGCTGTTTCTGCAGGATCCTTCAAAGGTTTGAATATGAATGGAAACCAAAGACATATTATTTTCAAAAGTGAACATATTTTCACCCTCGTATAAGGATGTCGATTCTTATCACTCCCTTGCACGTGGAGAGTGTCCCTGCTCTGTGCCTTGTTCCTAGGGACTTCAAAGGAAGCTTGGAAGGAGCCCCGTAACATATAGGCTACCCTGCTCTGTTCCAACCATGGCATTTCTGAAAGCACTTAAGTGCAAAAGCAAATGTTTCATCTAGGTCAGGACCTAAAATAATGAAGCTTGGTTTGTTTTAAAAGATTAGCTACAAGAAAGAAAAGTGCTGCAGGAAGTCATAACAGTAATGGTTATCATGGTATGAATACGCAACATCTGGAATTCTAGGGATTATGCCAGTGAGTACAATAGTGCTGCTAAGGCCCTGGGCACAATTAAACCTCAACTCTGGGTTAGTTTAAAAAAAAAAAAAACGCAAAAAACTTGAACATAGTTCTTTAAGTTTGAATCTGAGTCTGTTTTGTAAAACCATCTGAATGTAACAAAATCTAACTATTGTATGCTAAAAGGTGAGATGTTTTTCTATTTGATAAAGTTGTACAATAGACTCTATACGCTCAACTTAATTATGGCGAAGTCTTAAGGATGAAAATGCTTGTTGTCGCCTGCATTTTTCCCAGACTCATCTTGGAAATTCCCATCCCTGTAATGTGTCCTGTGACCCTGTTCTTGTGGCTAACGTGTCTCCCAGCTTGTCCAGTGCTATCACCTGCCTGGCCTGCTATGATGGCGTAATGGAAAAAAGGAGAGTCTGCAGAAGGAAACCCTAGTCACCCTCTCTTGTCTGCTGATTGCCTGGTGACAGGTTAGTTGGCCTCTTGAACCTCAGTTACTTCATGTGAATAATACTATGTTGCCTGTCCAATGGCAGGAGGCTAGACTGGATGAACGATGTATCTCAATTCAGTGTATACTTTGTCTTAAAATAGTGCTATGGATCAACCAAATCACTATGCTATGAACATAGAACTTACATATAAAAATAAAGAATTAAACACATAATATAGCTCAGGTAATTTTGCTTCTACCTACTTAACTTCATTTGAGCAGCTTGGTGTTTTCTCAGTTTATGGCGAGTTATTTCTACCAGCAGATGATTCCTTGAGGTTTCATCCAGCTGGAAGGCCCACAACTCTATTATTTTTTTTTTTCCAGAGGAATTTAAAATAATGATGAAAACAAAAAATCAGGTAGGTCATGAAAATGTCTCCTGGAGACATCCCCTCTTTTTCATTTTTACAGCCCTGCCTGACATTAAGCCTTTAGCACTTCTTGCCTTGATAATTACCATAGCTTCTTTTTTGGTCTTCCTGGATTTAGGGCTACCTTCCTCCAATTCATTTTATTCTTCTATCTAATTATTTTCCTTCCGTGCCTAAAATCTAGTTCATGCTCCGTAGTTTAGGCCTTTCCCATAGTGGCTCCAACTTGACTTTTCATCTCACTTCCTGTCATTGCTCATGAGATGTCTGATCAGCCACGGGGGGCACTGGCTGTCTTACTTCATCCCTCGTACCTTCTCACCTTCAAGGTGGCCCACGTTATCACCTCTCTGTAGGATTCTCTTCTGTTTCAGTTTTCTGGTGCTGTAGATGCTTGAAACAACACTCAGTGGTTAAGTGGCTAACCAACACCCATCTATTATCTCATGTGGGTCAGAAGTCCAGGCCTAGCAGAGCTGAATTCTTTCCTCAATATGTCAGAAGGCTGAAATCAAGGTGTCAGACTCAGCTGGAGACTCAACCAGGTAAAGATCTACTTTCAAGCTGCTTCACCTTGTTGGTAGAATTAATTTCCTTGTAGCTGTAGAGCCCAGGTCCCTGTGGTCTTGCTAGCTGTCGTCTGGGGGCTGTGCTAAGCTTCTAGAGGCAACTGTCGGGTCCTTGCTATGTAGCCTCCTCCATCGACCCTCTCACACTTCCAATCTCTCTGACTTCAGAAAGGGACCAGACCCTTTTAAAGGTTCAACTGATTAGACAAGGCCCACCAGATATCCTCCTTTTTGATTAATACAACCGATTAGGGGCCTTGCTTACATCTGCAAAATCCCTTTTATCAAACACACCATGCAATCATGGGAGTGATATATCGTTATATTTACAGACTCCACACACGCCAATGGGAGGGAATTATAAAAGGGCAAGATCGTTGAGGTCATCGTCACATTCTGCTGCCCACACTTTCCTTTCTTTCATTGAAGAAAGAATTCGTTCGTTACCCAGGAGCTAGCTTAAATGCATGCCCTGTGTTAAGTAGTCCTGACATCCTCAGGCTGAGCTGATGGCCATGTGCTCACCGTGGATCCCCATTTACCCCCATGCTATGATACTTACCGTATCCTATTATATCCAGCTGTGTATACAGGTATTGAAAGAAATTGGGACATTTGTTTTGCATCCTGAAGGTCCCATTATTGTTGATAATGGGTTCTGTATGTTAAGACCCCTTCCAAAATATTGTTTGTACTACCTGAAAGGGAGGCATGCATGTTACCTAGTAGTAAGGGTGGAGGCTGAACATCAAGTGAAGCCTGAGTCCCCTTTACCTTGTAGACTACCCTTGTACATCCAATAACTTGGGACTTTCATGCCAATGACATTGATACAGTAATCAAATGTAAGATTAGAACTGCTATTCATGTTCATGACACATTCACATTTGCTTATAAGGGACTAGATCATATGAGAAAATATTCTCAGCAAATTGGTTAGAAAGACGCTGAAGAATAGGTGTAATTCTTTTTTTTTTTTTTAATTTCAAATTCAACAGTTATTCGGTATTTGTTGTCCAAATGGATAAAGCAGGTGGTGGCCATAAATGGTATAAATAATTAAGCAAGAGCAGCCCTGGCATCCACGTGAGAACTTCAGGATGGCCTTTAGTTATGAATTCTTTTTTCCCCTCTGAAACTTTCTTTCATAAAGGAAACAGAAAGAATTCGCCTTTAACGTGCTCGATTATTCCTCCTGAGAGTCAACTGCGGTCTCATCCAGTTTCCCCAGGACTCGTGAATCCATTTTTTTGTGTCATTCTCTCTAGGTGCACACAGCGGAGATGAAAGCCGTGTGAGATTATTGGGTGGTACATAGACACCACTGTGTATTTGAGCTTGGGAAGAAACAATTGTTTTTGCCTGCTTAGCGATGCAAAATATATCCTTCTTTGTCCATTTTCTGGAAAGAAGATTGGAATTTGAGTAATTTCATACTATAGGCTGAATTTCAGGATTCCTCATTTTGAAAAGAATGAGCATGGGAAATTATCCAGAACCACAGCTCTTTGCTGTGACTCTCTGGAAAAAAAGAAAAAAAGCAAAAAGCTGGAACTTCCCTCCCCATATTCCTTCATGCGGGACAGCACCATTCAGCGACTACTCTGTGTTCAGAACTCCCCAGGTAACAGCCAGGAGAGAGAAAAAATAATGACTACTTACCTTTTAACATGTTTGCAGTGAACTGGGTTCTAAACTCTGTGCCAATGGAATTCTGGAAATAAAGGCACCAGTTAGGATAATATTTAACAAAGCATTTTGAATGGGCACCAAGCTTCCATTAATGGAATTAAAAAGATCTGCCAGTGTTTGGGGGGAAGATGATTCCCACAGTTCCCCTCCAAAATGTTTTTAAATATGCAGGGGAAAAAAGAAGAGATGAATCAAGTAGAATACCTTATGGGCAAGTTTTTTAAGCTGAGATGAATTATGTTAGCTTCTGTTCCCCCAAGAAATGTATGAATACTGCCATTGCCCTAAACATCAGAGACCGTTTAAAAATTGATTTGGAAAATCGGCACTTGACCCTGTGACCCTTTTTTTTGTCGACACTTTCAATCGCATCTGGCCTTTAACTGTAAAATTGTTGGCCTATTCCAGAGCCTATTGCTCTGACAGCTGCATGCATTTTGCACACAGAGTAACTCCTTTCCCAGAGATTTAGGAGACCAGGACAATACAGCTTTCATCGCTAGATCTCTTATTGACAAAAAGAATTCTAGTAAGTTTCCACGAAAAGGCCCATTGGCCTAAAGATATGGAAAAGGAAAAAGAAGCACCATGAGACACTATTGGCAAGGGCATTTACTTGGGTGTGGGGAAACCTTGATTTAAATTATAACTCTATCTTTGAGCCTCAGTTAAACAAGAAAGAAAGACATTTTGTCCTCTAGGATGGACGGGAGGGGTGGGGGATATTTTAGGGATTAAAATAAAGTGCAACTGTCTTGAAAACACTTTTAGAAATAATTATATAAGTTATGCTATTTAACTTGGCAGCATCATAGTGATCCTTTAGTCCAGAAAAATGTGGTCTTTTATAAAAACATATATTCATTATTTCAACAAGGGTTTACTGAGCATCTACAATGTGTCAAATTCGTTTCTAAAAATATGTGACATAAATCAATCACTTCCATAAGAGAATAAAGAATTTCTCTGACTAGAGAATCAACCTTTTGATTTTAAACTATCATTTTATAACATAAATGGTATACCAAATGGCTATCTTTAAAATGTTACATTTATTGAACATCTACTGGGCTACCTCATTTAAACCACCTAATAGTCACATAAGATAAGATACCACTACATAAATAAATGACACTCAGAGGGTTTAAGCCACATGTTCACGGTCACGTAGCTTGCTGAGCAGATGAATCAAGCAGGATCCAAAACCCAGGCGTGTCTGACTGCACAGTGTATGTTTACACCACCCCATTACGCTGACCTCTTAGGGATGCTGATTACTTGAATGAATCAACAACTTCAAAGTTCCCACAGACTTTTTCAAAGAGACTGAGCTCATTGGTAGCATGAAAATAATTCAGCGTGGTTAGGCCATCTTAAAAAAGTTATCTTAAAACAATTATAAGGCTTCCCATAACTTAGGCAAAGGCTTGAGTTCCTTATGAGTTCCTTATGATGACATCTAACTTTGTCCTCTGACCCCGTCTAAATCTCCAGCTTCCTGAGGAGCTGCTGTCCTCTGCCCTCCTGCTCTTCACGCCACTGCACTCTGGCCACGTCGCGTGGCTCACTGTTCCCTGCATACCCTGAGCTTTTACGTATTTTCATGACTCTCTTCCTGGAGATCTTTTCAGCCACTTTGTGACTTCATCAGCAGGAACTGGGGACCCTTTTCGGTGTGCTCTTATCGCCTTCGGTGCCTATCTTTATTACTGTACAGACAAAATTATTGTACTTACAGATTCATATTAAATTGTGAATTCACTATATTTTACTTATGCTTGTGATCCTAGTGTGCAGTATAGTGTTAGTATGTGACTTAAGACCTGTTCATTAAATGAATGGATTGTAATTTCTCTATGTTATCCGTCGCTCTTCTTGTTCTTTTTTGTCGATGCAAAACGATGTTGAATGTTAAATGACTTCTTATTGAAGTTTGAATGATGTTTTCAAAGTGATGGTTACGGGGATTTTCTCAACACCTCTTGTGGTCATACATGACATTGACTGAAGCCTGTGGAAGCGTGAGAGCAGGAGCATTTACAACAATTCTCCCCACACATATTCCAATGCAGAAAAACAAACTGCATTCACTCATTCATTTATTCAACTAAAATTTGTCATTTAATTTCTAAGGCATTTTAATCATATGAGATATAAAAGGATTCATTTTCCTTAAATAAAAACTTGATACT
>NW_012155730.1:0-1797 GCF_000956105.1 Propithecus coquereli
CAGACACACACCCACACACATACACACTCGCAGAAAGAGAGCAAAGAGGAGGACGAAGGGGAAGAGAAGGAAAGAAGAAAAATGTATATATATGTGTAAAAATGTACAAAAAAAGCAAGAAAAAGCAATAATTAAGGGAAATATGTATATAGAGAAGGGAAAAGAAAATAAAAGGAAAAAAGGAAGAGGAAACAAAAAGAAAAAGAAGAAAAGAAAAAGAGAAGAAAAAGAAAAAGAAAAGAAAAAAAGGAAAAGAAGAGGAAAAAAAAACAAAACAACAACAACAAAAAACCCACACAAAAAGCACTCCTTTACTCCGTCTGGAGGCAGAGGCAGGTCCTTTGGCATGATGTGTGGGTAGGGGTCGAGTCGCCTTGCGGAGTGGCTAGTTATGTCGTCTAGGATCACTACTATACAAAAAATAAAAATGGCCCCTTTACTCCGCCTAGTGGCAGAGGCCCGCCCTTTAGCGTGGTGTGTTGGGATGGAGGTCGGGTCGCCTGGCAGAGGAGGGCTTATGTGTCCCGGATCACAGTTCTATAGGCAGTCTCTCTCAGTCCACTCTCAGTTCCCCGTCATTTTGCGGAAAGCGCCAGCGACTGAGTGGAACAGGGCCGCTGGAGACCGCCTGGAAACTCCGCAGCAATATCACTCTTTCTCTCTTTTCCGCCCTTTCGGAGGCGGGGCTTGAGTCTGCGGCTGCGACAGGCTCTGCAGATTCGGGAGAAAAAGTGGCTACGCGCGCTACTCTCCTCGCAGGGCGCCACCAGCTCTGCCACAGACGCAGTGGCTATGACTCAGGCGGACGCCCGGGCAACAAGTCGCTGCAGTCGCAGGCTTTGGGGTCCCCGAATTGCAACTGCCCACCGCCTGCTAGTCAGTGCTGAAGCCGACTGCACCGGGAGGGCATCCGGGGCCAGGGTTCACCGTTGCCTATTCCCAGAGGTGCGCCATAGGGCCGCCTGCAGGTCCGCCGTGCGCCCTACCCACGGCGCCTCTGTGCTGTGTACCTCCCAGCATCCGCGGAACACTCAGCGATTTCCGTGGGTAGAGCCTCTTTTATGGAGTTCCCCTCCCCCAATACAGTCCTGGCGATCTCCTGTGGCAAGAAGCCGCCTCCAAACTCTCCCCTGTGAAGTCTGGCACAGCTTCCGATCTGGGGAGCGCGTGCTCAGGCCAGTCCCTCCCCTCCGATGCCGACCCAGCGCCATGCTCCGCTGCGTTCGAAATGGACCCCGCGCCTGTCTCAGCTCCCCACCGCCTGTTGGTCTGCGCTACCACCTCATACCGACCTCTGGCACTTCCCTGCCTGCGTGGGAGTGGGGTTTGGTGAAGGAAGAGTCGTCTTCCTGTGAGTCAGATCTCCCCACCCGGGAGTGCCTGCCGCGGGGTGCGGCTGTCCCGCGCTGCCTTTCCCCTTTGTCCCAACTCTCTGGTAATTTGCCAGTGTTTTTTGAGTTCACCTGACTCTATCCGTGGAACTGCCTGTCCCTTGCTGCCTCTCTGTAGATTCATGAAGCCAATCCTGCAGGGGAGCACCTCACTTGCGTGTGGGTGTCCGCGTTTTTCACCTCCCACTCTGGGAGCAGAGAGCCAGGAGGTCACCCCTAATCGGCCATCTTTCCTATTGTTTTGGGACTTTTTGATAAAGGCCAGTCTCACTGGAGATAAGTGATATCTCATTGTGGTTTTAATTTCCATTTTCCTGATGATTAGAGATGTTGAGCATTTTTTCTTATGTTTTTTAACCATTATTCTGTCTTCTTTTGAAAAGTTTCTGTTCATGTCCTTTGCCCA
>NW_012155730.1:1847-2890 GCF_000956105.1 Propithecus coquereli
TTCCATTGTATTTTGAAATTCCCTGAATTCCTCCTTCATTGACAAAATTTCTGTTTGGTTTTTCCCTAGTATTTCAATTTCTTTGGAAAATTTTTCATTCATTTCCTGGATTGTTCTCATGGTCTCTTTATGTTGGGATTCTATTTTCTCTTCTATTCCGTTCAGTTTCCTTACAATCCATAATCGGAATTCTTCCTCTGCCAGCTTAATTGTATCCTGTACATTGGTATCTGTTGGTGGAGATCGAATAATTTCTCTTGCAGGTGGCTTTTCTTTCTGATCTTTCATGTTTCCTGTGTTCTTTCATTGATTCTTTCTCATCGGGCTACTTTGTCGTGGACTGGAAGTGCTATGACTGGTTTGTGAACTTAATTTTGTGTCTCCAAAGGGAAGGTCCTTGGCAGAGCTGAAGAGATGTTCCCTGGTTTTTTGCTGTCTTGGTGGGGTTTTGGCCTTTTGGGTTATCAGTGGCCTGTTGTCTGCTCCTTCCGCTTACAGATATTAGTGTGTTTCTTTTCCTTGCTTAGCTTTCTAGGAGTTGGGTCACTTTTGAGTGTGTGACTCTGCTATCTACTACTTGGTTGAGATGGAAGGCACTGGGTTAAGTTATGAGGTTGCTCTCTCTTTTGTTGCTTGAATTTTGCGTGGAGGGGTCAGTTGTCAAGGTATTCCAGAACCTTTGAATTGAACTCTAAAATCCCAAATGGGACATACAAAAGCCTGAGTCTTTGGGAAATGTTTTTCCTCTCCCAAGGGCTACTTGAGCCTTATTAACACTTAAGATGTGGTGAGAAGAGCAGCAGGAATCAGCATGCCTGAGGCAGTATACTTCAGGAATCGTTTGATCTGTAGCTAGGAGAGAGCTGTTAGCATGTTATCCAGGGCTTATTAGGCACTCTTGTGGAGGAATTCCTAATGAGTATGCCAGTTGGTGCAATTACTGGTCGAGATTTTCCTTTCCAGACCACTAGCCCCTAAGATGACTACAGCCTGGGCACCAAATGCAAGCTTTTGTGTTATGTTCTTGTCAGGTGTTCAAAACC
>NW_012155730.1:8193-8475 GCF_000956105.1 Propithecus coquereli
CCTGTTTAATCTCTGAGTCGATAGGTGGTGTTTGTGGGTCTAATTCAACCACACCCTTTATGATCAATCAGTAGATGCAGTAAAAGGGTGTGCAGGATGACCTCCCTGTCAGTAGGTGGCACTTGCACGGAGGAGCAAGCCGTTTTTAGGTCCTGTAGCTAGCTCTTATTCCACTAGAGAGACCTTCTTGTGCTTCGGGTGGTGGGTGGGGCCCTGGGATTTCCAGGTGTGTCCTTATTCTTCCCCTCAGTGGAAGGAGTGAGTCTGGGTGGGGCTGGGTTG
>NW_012155730.1:8525-10124 GCF_000956105.1 Propithecus coquereli
CCTGGGATTTCAAGATGTGTCCTTATTCTTCCCCTCAGTGGGAGGAGTGAGTCTGGGTGGGGCTGGGTTGGGTAAGCCTGCCCTCAGACTCCACCACTGCTCTTAGCAGGGATCAACTTCTGCTCTTTGTTTCTGTGCAGAGCTGCTTGGAGGGGCTGAAATGGCTCCACTCAGCTGAAAGTCTGGGCTTGGGCGTTGTGGCTGCCCGAGGCCCGCACTCTGGAGCAGGTCTAGCTCCCCTCCACTCTCCCCCACTCCATGGCCTCTCTCAGGCCTCTGCCAGCAAGCAGGACCTCAGGCCTATGGATCTCCCCTGGCTGTGACGTGGGCCTTGGGCCAGAGGTTCCCTACTCAGGATTATAGCCTGAGCTGTCCTATTCTCCCCCTCAGTGGGGCAGAACCAGGAGTGATTCTGGGTGGGGCTGGGTTGGATAAGCCTGCCCTCAGGCTCCACAGCTGGTGTTAGAAGGGGTCAAGGTTCTGGTCTTTGTTTCTGTGCAAAGCTGCTGGGCGGGGCTTAAATGGCTCCACTCAGCTGAAAGTGTGGGCTTGGGGGGTGGGGCTCTCCAAGACCTGCACTCTGGAGCAAGTCTTCCTCGCCTCCAATCTCCCTCTCTCCGTATCCTCCCCCAGGCCTCCGCCAGGAAGCGGGGCCTCAGGCCGATGGATCTCCCCTGGCTGTGATGCAGGCTGGGAGGTTCTGCACCCAGGATCGTAGCTCTAGCTGGGTGCACAGCCCTCCTCTAGGAGGAGGGCCGCCGGTCAGGCACGCTGATCTGCCCCTGAAGGCACACACTCCTCAGTAGGCTCCTTCACAGATCCCTTCTCCGTGCCCCAGGGCAGCACGATCTCGACCCAGGTGCACGGGGTCTGGTCTACAGGCCTGTCCTCTGGACCCTGGAGATCGTTCCTGCCCCTGCCAGGGGGAGAGGCGCTGGTCCCGAATCACCTACAGGGCGCCCAAGCTGGATCAATTTCACTCCTCCTCCGGATTTGCTCCACTCTCCTGGAGTCCCCAGGCAAGTAGCCCCTGGGAGCTCTGGCGGGTAGGGAACTCGCAGTCTCAGTACCCCTCAGTCTGTTGTAGGGCCCCAAAAGGAAAGGTCCCATTCCTTGGAGATGCCTCCGTGTGATGGCTAAATTGTCTTTCTGGGCACGCCCGGGTAGGGAGGGGGAAGGAGAGAATTTAGCACTAGGGCGTCTGCAGCTAGGCTCGGGTTGGTCCCTGGGAGGTGCCCCGAGGAGGCTGGGATCCCGACGCTGAGTCCGCAAGAGGCCACTGCTCACTGGTGGCAGCCGTCTCTGGGCTGGTGTCGGCAGGTCTCTCCAGCTGCTCAGGAGCCCACCAGCAGTCCGAGATGCTAGGGCGGGGGAAGTTAACCGCTCCACCTCCCCTTGTCGCTGGTCTCCAAGCCTCTCGGGACATTTCTCCTTCCCGTTCTCCTCCGCAGCGTCTTCCCGCAGAGTCTCCTGTAGTTTCAGGCACCCTTCCTTCTGACCCTCACCCGATCTTTGTTTCTCTGCTCGCTTATTTTTTTTCTCTTTCTTCTAAAATTCGTATTTTTTGCAGAGACCTTCTGACTGGCGGCTTGTCTCATC
>NW_012155730.1:21341-23030 GCF_000956105.1 Propithecus coquereli
CCACTGTGGTCTGAGAAGATACATGGTATAATTTCTATTTTTTTAAATTTGTTGAGACCTGATTTGTGGCCTAGGATGTCATCGATTTTAGAAAAAGTTCTATGAGCTGATGAAGAGAATGTATATTCCATGCATTTGGGTGGAATGTTCTGTAGTTGTCTGTTAGACTCATTTGTTCTACAGCTCTGTTTAAATCTATATTTTTTGCTTATTTTCTGCTTGTATGATATGTCTAGCTCAGTCAGTGGGGTGTTGAAATCCCCAGCTACTATGGCCTTACTGTCTATCATGTTAATTAGATCAAAAAGGCTTTGCTTTACATATCCAGGTGCTCCCATGTTGGGTGCATAAATATTAAGAATTGTTAAGTCTTCTTGTTGGATTTTTCCCTCCATTACTACATGGTTACGATCTTTTTCTGTCTTTACTTTTGATATTTTGAAGTTTATGTTATCTGATATAAGAATAGGTACCCCAGCTTTCTTTTGTTTTCCATTTGCCTGGAAGATTGTTTTCCAATCCTTCGCCTTGTGTGAAATAGGCTTTGTGGGTAATATGCTGTGCCTGGAGACAGCAGATATGTGACTTGTACTTTTTTTTATCCAGCCAGCCAGCCTATGTCTCTTGAGTGGGGCATTGAAGACATTCACGTTTATTGAAAGAATTCGTAAGTGCATGGATTTCCATTCATCCTGTTGGGTAGAACCTTATTGCTTTGTTTTAGCTCCTGGGCCATTATGGTACACGGGTGCTGAGCTTTAGTTTTTGGGTGATTTTACACCAGTGGGTGTCTATTGTGATGTTTGATATATAATACAGATCTGAGTACATCCTGTAGGGCAGGTCTGGTCTTTACAAATTCCCTCAGTGTTTGCTTGTCTGAGAAAATCTTTATTTCTCCCTCATATAAGAAACTTAGTTTTGCAGTGTACAAAATTATAGGCTGACAATTTTTCTTTTTGAGAAGACTGAGAATTGTACCCCAATTGTTGGCAAATAGGCTAAGGGATGTGATAGGTTTCAGGAGTTTTGCAGGGCTTTGCCTTGAAGGAATATGTGGACATGTTAGTTCACAGAATAGAAGTTGCTTCCAACAAGGGAGGCATTGCCAGAGGATGTTTGCAAAGCAACATTTCTTTTTTGCTGCCAGCCCTCACCTTGAGCTTTTTTGCAAGTCAGAAGCTCGGTTTGGGTCCTTGGCAGAGAAGCTGATTAAAATGCCTGCCCAGCAGATAATGTGCAGCTGGAACTATCCTAGACTTCAAGGCTATTCCTGCTTCACTCTTGACTACATTCTCTGTGTTTAGAAGAAGTAGATTTGAGTAGTACACAGACTCAGTGTTCTCATTTTATACATTTTATCTTTAATTTGTATGCTCAGCTAGTTCTGTTTCTAACTTAGGGCTTAACATGCCTTCTTAGAAAAATTGTGTAACCGTCTATTCTTGTAGACAGAATTAGGCAAGGTTCCCCTGGAAACCTCAAAAAATGAGCCGTACACGTAATTCTTTAACTAAAGACAACTATTTGCTGTAATAATAAATACTGATGTGGGATTTCAGTCAGGACCTCACAGCTCATGGGAATTCTGGAGGATCCCTAACTCCCCCATCATTTAAGCTGCACTTTGTCTCCATCTCAATCATTTCTCCATCTATATTATTTCTTTATTTTCCATCCTTTCCAATT
>NW_012155730.1:34090-36409 GCF_000956105.1 Propithecus coquereli
ATGAAGAGTGGATATGCCTAGAGCTGAGAGCAGAGTATGTGAAGGATGAAAGGAATGATATGGAATGATAAATTGGGAACAGAATGTGAAGGGTCAAATCATTTGAACCTTATCCTGTCGGACAGACGGGGAGCCATTTAAGTGAGGCAGTAACATGTTTAGACAGGTGTTTTTGAAAGTATTCTAAGGAAAAAAATCTTTGGGTGAATATTGTGTCAGACGTATAAAGGGAAACAGGATCTATGAGCCTCCTCAGCTTAGCCCTTCTCCCTTCAACCCACTGGACAAGAAGTGTGAATCTGTTTCTAGAAAAAGTTTGATGGAAACTTGAAATGTCCAAAGAGCAGTTACAACGTGAGAATACTTAATGAAGTGTGTGGCATAGAGATGTTACTCCATAAAAATTTATTGAATGAAGGTTACCTGGTAAAATAAGACATTAGGTCAATAGTATGTTTGTTACTGCTGTCCTTTGGAATGTCCTGCCATCCTTCCAGCCATCCTATCTTTGATCTTTCCATCTCTTCTTTCATTCATCATATAGTTACCGCATACTTTCTGTGACAGTTCACAATTTCATATTTTAGGAACAAACCTCTTTCTACATTTTTTTCTTCAGGAAAATGGATTTGTGCTGGAGAGGGCCTGGCCACATGGAGCTGTTTTTATTCCTGATCTCCATTTATAGAAATTCACCCTGAAATCCCTGGCTGACCCAAAGGATCAACATCACCCCAGTTGCCAGTGAATTTGGTCATACTCTGCCCTCGTACAAGCTTGCCTTCATACCTGTCTGAGGAAGGGCAGACTTTTTGCTCCTGCAACCCTCCCTTATCTGGGCATCGTCACTTGATTCCCAGTATTAGTGATGCCTCCTGTGACTTCCATCACATTTCCCCATTTCCTCAAGATCCAGTGAACACTCCAACTCCATTAAGGAGAGTTTCCTGGGTCACTGCACTTCTCTGCACTCTGCTCTTCTCTGCGCTCTGTAAAACTGGTATTGACCACCACACATACTTATACTTAGGTAGTGCTGAGTCATTAATATGATAGCATCATAAAGCAGAGCAACATGATTAGTATATATGATAATTTAGACCCATCCCTCCTGTGCATGTTCTAAATAAAAACCATTATCAGTTTGTGGGTCAGATTGCAGACTTTCCATATGATGTGCATAGTGCAAGTAAGAAATTAAAGAAAATAGAGTCTCAAGGGGCCATGTTGGTCCTCAGAATGATAAACACAGAGGAGGACAAAAGGGGAGAGGATAGGGAAGCTCTTGGGACTGAGTGTCACCTAGAGTTACTGGAGTTTTGAATTTGAAAGAGAGAAACTGTCCAGGAGCAGATGCAACCTGTAGAGAAATATTAATAGGATAAGCAACAGGTAGGAAAAACACTAAGTGTTAGAATTCATGTCCCTGCTTGGGTGTATTTACCCTGTAAATACAAAATAAAGAGTTGGAATGGTTTTCTCACTGCATATTTCCAACTTAGAGTCAAGTATGAATCTATGTTTTCCTATTGCTACCCATATGTTCTGAGTGTTATTCTTCTCTCCTCAAACAAGAACAAAAATCCCTGGAAAGCCTCATTAGATTCTATTATTTTTCCACTTTCCACTACATTCTTTTACACTAAATATAAATGTGATGGTAGTTTGATGTTATGACTCTAAAATCATTAGCCTCATGCCATCTCTAAAGCTCAGACTATTGAACATCTTATATATAACAAAATCTAGTCATCGTTTTCCCTTCCTTTTGTCTTGAAGGTATGAAATGAGACGTAATATTTCCCATGAACCTTTTCTGAGCTCATTTCCTGGAATAAGCCATTTATACTTGGCATGCATTTGTAAGATAACACACATGTATAGTTGTGCATATATATCTATACATATCGGTGTGCATAAGAATATATTCACATGTAACATATTTTGTATACACACATATGCATGTGAGATTAAAAGTGGTTCTTTAAAATATTGGATTCATATTTCATATATTATCAAGTCCTTGCTGTTTTTAACTGAACTGCATGTTAGGTAAACTTCCACAGTAATAGAAACATGGGCAAATGATTTGATTGGACAGATTTCAGAAGAGTAAATGGAAATGGCTATTAATCATACAGATAGCTTAAAAAGAAAAAGTACAAATTAAAACAACATTTCACACTTTTAAACCTGCTTGATTATCAAATGAAAAATTTTAAATGTGTTAGCAAAAGTGTGGGAAACAGGCAGTCTTGAATATTTTTCTAATGTCCTGTTTCCAATTCCATTGATTTTTCTTCTAATTTTTATGATTTT
>NW_012155730.1:47549-49118 GCF_000956105.1 Propithecus coquereli
AAGTTTCTTCAAAATAATAACAGCAACAACATATTTGGTGATTATAGCTTTGGATTAGTGAAATGAATGATGTTGACTGTCACAATAGGAAAAAATCTTTTTACTTGGGGACAGTGTTTTATTAGGAAAATAGAATAAAAACTTTGAAAAAAAATGATCCTTTCTAATTTAAAGAAAATTTTTTTGTTTTTTATTATTTCCTGTGCATGAATTATATGTAACTTGAAAAACAGTTCTCACTGCTCCCAAGGTAAAGAGATGTGTGAGTTACATATGATTCACAAGGCCCCAGGTTCACAACTACCATAAGGTAAATACAACTCACATGGTAGTTAATGTGTTAATGATCTAATGAATTGGAGGAGGGAACTAGGAATACATTAGTAGAGGTAGGTGTAATTACTCACGAAGCAGTACAGTGTTTTGAAAGTGGACTTGGATTGATGGTAAACATATATTGCAAAAATCAGGGAAACTACTTAAGAAAGCAATATGGAAACATAATGTATTAAGAAAAAAAAGAAAATGGCATCATATAACATGCTCAAGTAAAAGCCTAAAAGACAGAAAAAGAGTGAAGACAAATGTAAAAACAAAGGACAAGCACAATGAATAGAAAACAGTGCCAAATATTGGTAGATATTAATCCGACTATATCAAAATCACTGTAATCATCACCAGATACATCAGTTCAGAGACAGAAATTGTCAGAGTAAATCAAAAGACAAGACTCAACTACATCTATGTTGTCTACAACAAATCCAATTGAAATACAAAGACATATAATTTAAAAGTAAAGGAATAAAGATATGTGATATTATTTAAAACACGAACAAAAATAAAGATGGAATAACTATGTTAGTTTCAGACAAAGCTATCTTCAGAGCAAGGAAAATTGGTTAGAAATTGAGGAATGTTACATAACAATGAAAAGTTCAATTTTCCAAGAAGACACAACAAATCCTTAAAGTGTACGCACCTGATAGTAGAATGTCAGCTATATGAGGCAAAAAGAGATAGAAGTATAAAGAGAAATAGAGGACTCCACTATAACAGCTGCAAATCCAACTCTCCTCTATCAGAAGTGGATAGGTTCAGCATGCCAAAAGTCTGTAATGACACAGTTGAACTGAACAGGATCATTAGTCAGCTGTATCTGGTTGACATTTATGGAAGACTTGACCTATGAAAGGAGAATATACATTCTTCAGAAGCTTACGTGGAACATTTATCAAGACGGACTGCATGCTGGGCCATAAATGCACCTTAAAAAATTAAAAAAAACTGTATGATTTATATGATGTCTGATGCTAGAACACAATGAAATTAAACTAGAAATCAATAACAAATAGCTGGAGCAATTAAAAAAATTCAGAGGATAAGGAATATATTTTTAAATAACACATGGATCAAAGAAGGAATCTTAAGAGAAGTTACAAAACATTTTGCCTAAATTAAATGAAAATAGAACTTTCAACTTCAACATCCACTGACGGAATTGTACAGGTCATCAAAGCAGAAAATCAATAAAGAAACACTGGACTTAAATGGGACTCTAGAACAAATGGA
>NW_012155730.1:61373-63299 GCF_000956105.1 Propithecus coquereli
GGATGGGATGTGAGATGTCACTGAGCTGGAAGTTGGACCATGGAGATTCTATTAATAATATGATGTCTTGTGCTGATGCCTTGGTGACACTTTATCTCACTGAGTCTCCAACTGCTCATTCCTAAAGAGCAAAAAAAAGCTTAGAACTGTTGATCTAAGTGATCCCTTTAAATTGTCTATGAGTCTTTCATTCTGTAAAAAGAAAGGTCCATGCAGGAGCCTCAGCTCAGCAGAAGGGAAGAAGAGCAGAGCATGGACACGTATGTCACAAGAAATGAAACGATTGCTCTACAGAGAGCAACTGAGCTTATTTTACCCAACGAAGTTGGTGTGGTTCTTTTAGATCAATGTGAGTCAGGTAGAAAATTCCTTCTTATCTTTGCTCTGGATAAAGTGTTTGCCACGTATGTACACACTGAGGTTTTAAAGATTATCAAAGTAAACTCTTTTGACCCCCCGTTTAGTCAATTGGTGCTGTAATATTTAGCTAAATTAATGTTCAAGTTGAAAGTCACTGACTAGGTTGAATAATGAAATACTGAATCTTAGTACACAATACGTAAATTTTGGTGAACCCGGTTGAAATGAAAGTTTTGATTGCACGTAGTGTGCAAATGCCGGGTTATTGATTCCAGGCTAAGCATTTCCGCCTGTGGTCTGAGTGTGCTTGGCCAAAGTACTGAATCTCCAAGGCCCAGCTTCCCCTTCCCCAAGATGAGAATAATTTTACCTCAGGCAAAGGTAGTTGAGAGATTCAAAAGGTGTATGATGTGTGTGAAAATTCTCTGTAAATTGTCGGAATCCCTGTTAACATGACTGTTAAAACATTGTGTAACTGGGTTGTTTCCACATCTTTGCAATTGTGAATTGTGCTGCTATGAACATTCGAGTGCAGGTGTCTTTTTTATAGAGCCACTTTTGCTCTTTTGGGTAGATGCCCAGTAATGGGATTGCTGGGTCAAATGGTAGTTCTACTTGTATCTCTTTAAGGTATCTCCATATTGCTTTCCACAGAGGTTGCACTAGTTTGCAGTCCCACCAGCAGTGTATGAGTGTTCCTACCTCTCCGCATCCACGCCAATATTTATTGTTTTGGGTCTTTTTGATAAAGGCCAGTCTCACTGGAGATAGGTGATATCTCATTGTGGTTTTGATTTGCATTTCCCTGATGATTAGAGATGTTGAGCATTTTTTCATATGTTTTTTGGCCATTATTCTGTCTTCTTTTGCAAAGTTTCTGTTCATATCCTTTGCCCACTTTTTGATAGGGCTGTTTGATTTTTTCTTGCTGATTTTTCTGAGTTCTAAATAGATGTGGAAACAACCCAAGTGTCCATCAATACATGAGTGGATTAATAAACTGTGGTATATGTATACCATGGAGTACTATTCAGCTTTAAGAAACAATGGTGATATAGCACCTCTTGTATACTCCTGGATACAGCTGGAACGCATTCTACTAAGTGAGGTATCCCAAGAATGGAAAAACAAGCACCACACGTACTCACCATCAAACTGGTATTAGCTGATCAACATCTAAGTGCACATATAAAAATAACATGTATTGGATGTTGGACAAGGGGAGGGGGGAAGGAGGGGACGGGCATATGCACAAACAATGAGTGCGATGTGCACCTCCGGGGGAATGGACACACTTGAAGCTCAGACTTGGGGGGGAGGGAGGGTAAGGGCACCATATGTAACCTAATCATCTGTACCCCTATAACATGCTGAAATAAAAAAAAAATAAAAAAAAAACAAAAACATTGTGTAACTGGGTCTTGACATAACTTAATTTTTCTTAATAAAACAGGTGGAAATATCTGCATTAGTTAATTTAGAAAGCTATGATGATATCTTTACAGAACATGGCTTTGCATAAGCACTATCCTTAGTGATCTGTAGTATACATCATTCTGATTGTAT
>NW_012155730.1:64999-68456 GCF_000956105.1 Propithecus coquereli
CTATTTTGAAATGAAAATATCACTGGTATAGAATATGTCTCAAGTTCTTTCAAAGAACAAAATGATTCATGAAACTAGTTCCAGAAAATATTTAAAATACTTCAGGTGAGAGAAATATTGGGAGATTAGTGGTGACCTGCTGGCTTTCTGTTCCCAGAGAAGTAGGTGAAGAACTCATATGGCTACACATGAAAGATCACTCCCCCCCCTCCCCGCAAGAATAGCATTGTGAATCTTCACAGAAACAGCATGGGACACATGATGCAGTGGGGAAAATAATGGTGAATGGTAGATGCATTGGCAAAGACTGGAGAGTGCCAGATATACAATAGGAAATAGAGTGTGGGATGGCCATGCCCGCCTGGTCAGCCAGTGCAGTGTGATCTGACCCACAGGAGGATGCCCGGCTTCTCCACTGATCTACACCCCACTAAGACAGGCACATTCCTGAAGTCAGTGAAAAGTCCTGGCATGGGAGGACAGGATCTGTGGAGAGGAGACAATAGTGGGAAACATTTTGAACTCCCTGGTGCTCTGTGCTGGGACCACACGGGGTGGGGGAGGGACTGGTCTGAGTGGTTACTTCTCACTACCGCGTGAAGGACTTTAGAGACAGGCACCTTGCCCTGATGGTCAACAGGAACAGAACAAAGGAGGTGAATACTGAAAAGGGGGCTCTGCACCTGGAAACCACTGATGATTAGGTAGGCTCAGGGTGGGAAAGAAAGAGCAGGACCTTCTGCTAGGCAGATGTGAGACTGCGGGATTGTGATGCAGAAGTGACAGCTGGCAGCTTGTCGATTCAGCCCGCTGGACTGGCATCTGCCAACTCCTGAGTGGTCACTCCTAGTGCTGGCTGACTAGGGGTGGGGGGCTGCCATTTTTGGGATGCACAACTCGTAGATGCTGTGACATGCTGCAGTTTCAGGCAGAACCCCTCCCCCTTCCTGGGCACTTTCATGCCAGCATAGTGGGCTCAAAACTTGGAGGTGGGTAGAAGTGAGAGAAGCTGCCTTGTCAGTGCAGCTGGCATGAATCCTCGGGACTTTGGTACTAAAAGATAGTGTGCAACCTGTTGATTTGGATAGCCAGGCTTGTGTCAGTAAGGTGAATCTTGATTGCTTCTTCCCAGTGCTAGTTCTCCAGAGGTGGGGGACCACCATCTATGGGATACCCAACCCACAGACGCTGTGGATCATGGTGGTGTCAGGCAAAACCCCTCCAGCAGGCCGGTGACTTTCCCTCAGAGGTGGGGAGAAGTGAGAAAAGCTGCTTTCTCTGTGCAAGTGGAGTGAATCTTTGGTGCTTTGGTGCTGAACAATAGTTGGTGGCCTGTTGATTTGGCCCACTGGACTGGCTTCGGACATCTAATAACATCATAACTCCAGGGCTTCCTCTCTGTGTTTGGGCAGCTGCCAAGATTGGGGTTTGTGGACGAGGAAGGAAAAACCTGGCCAGAGACATAAGCAATTGTATCAATTGACTCCTCCCATTAGGAGCAGCCTTCCAAGTGTGGTGAAAGAGCCCTAAATAACATATTAGTGGCTCCCCCTACTGGCAGATCAAACAACCGTAGAAACACACACACCAAGGCTTGCAGACACCAGCTGTGATCAATCTTTTTTTTTGTTTTTAATTTTAGGATATTATGGGGGTAGAAACATTTTGGTTACATGTTATGACTTTGCCACACCCAATCCCTGATGTGAGGTGTGCCCTTTCCCCCCTACAACACTTACCACATCCATTAGTTGTGAGTTTACCAACCCCACCGCCCCAACCCCAATGAATATTATGACCCTGTGAGCACCTTAGTGTTGATCAGTTAGTGCCAATTTGACACCGTGTACATGTGGTGCTTATTCTTCCATTCTTGTGATACCTCACTTGGGAGGATGGGCTCAAGCTCTATCCAGGAAAATATAAGAGGTGCTAGATTACCATCGTTTTTTGTAATTGAGTAGTATTCCATTGTGTACATATACCATATTTTATTAATCCACTTGTGGATTGACAGGCACTTGGGTTGTTCCCACATCCTTGCAATAGTGAATTGTGCTGCCATAAACATTTGAGTGCAGATGTCTTTATTATGGAATGTTTTTTTTCCTTTGGGTAGATGCCTAGTAGTGCTATTGCTGGATCAAATGGTATTTCTATTTTTAGCTCTTTGAGGTATCTCCAAATTATTTTCCACTGAGGTTGTACTAATTTGCAGTCCCGCTTGCTCTTATCCTAACCTCATGAGGGAACAGAGTCCAAGTAACCCTTGTGAGTGGCAAGACTGTTCCCAAAGATTGGGGCATTCATATACCCAGCCCAGGCAACCAGAGCCTAAAACAGAGACATCAATAACTGCCTCCTTCATGCAAACTACAATCAATGGCACAGAGGGTAATTCCATAGCTTAACACAGTGCCTTAGATCTCAACATATTAGAGGGCAGTGCAGTCATACACACAAGTGTGGTCAGTGTGATCCAACAGATGGGAGCTTAAGCAGTGGGACAAAACTCACTAGTCTTCATTGGCAAGAGGTGAATACAACTGGTCAGAAGTAACACAACTTCTTAACATACCTCTAAGACAATACAGGACCAGTGCACCACTCCCCAGAACTGTCAGGGAATGACTCTTGGGGACTTGGAGATAGGGCCATAAAGCAGTCCTAGCACCCCCAGTTCTCAACGAAGTAGCCTGATGAAAAAGAATCAGTGAAAGAACTCAGGAAACTTTAAAGATCAGAGAGAAATGTCGCCCCCAAAAGAAATCATTACATCCTATACACTAGATACGAACTTAAACGAAATGATTAAAATGACAAGGTAAGAATTATGAATATGAATTGTAAGAAAACTCAGTGGAATTGAGGAGAAAATAGAAACCCAACACAAAGAAACCACACAACAATACAGGAAGTGAACAAAAAATTTTCTAAAGAAATTGAAATTTTATCAAAGAACTAAACAGAAATACTGGAAATGAAAGAGGCATTCAAGGAACTTCAAAACACAGTGGAAAACCTTAAGGATAGGATGGATCACATAGAGGAATGAATCTCAGAGCTTGAACATAAGGCCTATGTGCTAAACAAATCAGACGAAGAAAAAGAACACAGAAACCAGAGACAAGAACAAAAGATACAATAAATGTGGGATTATGTAAAGAAGACAAATATAACAATTACAAACATCCTGGAGAGAGAAGAAGAAAATATACAAGGGCTGAATAAACTATTTCTTGGAATACTGGAGGAAAACCTACCTGGCCTGGCCAGAAATCTAGATATTCAGGTACAAGAAACACACAGAACTTCTGTGAGACTCAATGGGAAAAGGTAATCACCACATGACATAGTTATTAGGCTGGACAAAGTAAACTTGAAAGCGGCAATCCTTTGAGCAGTAAGATGAAAACAGCAGATAACCTACAAAGGAAAACCTATCAGACTAACTGCA
>NW_012155730.1:77068-78660 GCF_000956105.1 Propithecus coquereli
CACTGTAGGGGGGAAGGATACACTTGTAGCCCTGGCTTGGACGAGGCAAAGGCATTATATGTAACCAAAATGTTTGTACCTCCATAATATTCTGAAACCAAAAAAAGAAGAAAAAGTAAAATATCTATTGCTAAAAAAATACTTCTGTTTCTCCGTTATTTTAAGCCCACAAGTATATGTTTTGGAGAAATTTTTTAAAGTATAAAAATGTAAAAAAATACGAACTCATCAAATTGTATTTGTACAGGTGGTTTACTCTTTTTTGATAAATTATTTTTGTAATGTGTAAAAATAAAGGATTAAAATGGAAAAAAATAGATGAAATATATTCCTGGAGGCATACTGGTATAACAGATCATTGTAAAGCAACATAATCCCTACGAACTTTGGTGCTTCTGTTGCCTTTTCTAGTCTGTTGCTGTCAGAAATAGTGGAATCAGGTAATGAATTTTGTGAAGAGAAACATTTTGGTTGTTGTATGGTATAACCAAAATAATATAGTGGCAATGGTTTGGAGTTCTGTGTCCCGTCTTTGTATTGTAGCCATTTGGTATGACTTTTGGCTCAAGGTAAATGGTAGGAAAACTGTGTGTGATTAGAGATTTTATTCAATAAGTCAGAATAGCCAAAGGTTTTATTCAGAATAGCCATGAAAATTGAACTTCTCTGAATAATGAATTTATGTCTGACATCAAAGAAATAGCTATGGGTTCAGAATGAGCATAGTGAATGAAAGAAACAAGTGATCACCCAGGGCACAATTGGTGGTATCAGAATTCTTTTGGGTCTGCATAAAGCTGCTCTCTGTGGCCCAGAATGCTGGTGGATGGAAAATGTTGTTCTGCCAGGAGAAGTTACATGTCCTGGTGCTGCCTCCGTGATGCTCACTCTTTCAGGATCAGTAATAACAGCAGATCTCAAAGAGGTCTGGGCATTAGAATCATCTGTTGTAACTTTTAAAAATATAAGGTTTGAGTGTTCATCCAGGGGTACTGACTGAGGATCCCCATAGCAAAATCTACTCATGTGATCCTGAAGCAGTCAGCTGGGTATTGGTCCCAAGGCAGACTTGAGGGACTGATAAATTGCTCAAGTGTCAGAGTTTGAATAAGCAGAGATTGAAATTTGCATGTTCTGTACATCACTTCTGGAACACTAAAAATGAATTTGGAATTCTCTGACCTTAGTTTCTTTTTTTGTAAAGTAGGGAAAATAAACCTGGTAAACATATTGAGGTGGGAACTTTTTAAATTGCAAAATATAAAAAGGGTATAAGTGTTTTTGTTAAAGGGATAGATTGTGTCATGCTGAAGTCAGGGCTTTAGTGTACTCTCACCAGAACAGTGTTCATTGTACCAGATACATAAGTTTTTATCCCTCACTGCCCTCCCATACTCTCCTCTTCTTGATTTCCAGTATCTTTTACATCTCTTTGTGGCAGTGTTTACTAATTCTTTACCTCCACTTATTACTGAGAACATGCGATGTTTGTTTTTCAATTCCTGAGGTATTTCATTTAGGATAATGGTCTCCAGTTCCATCCAGGTTGCTCTAAAGGGCATTAGGTCACTCGTTTTTATGGCTGAGTACCA
>NW_012155730.1:78710-80011 GCF_000956105.1 Propithecus coquereli
TGGTATCCTCTCCAAGTCATTCTACGAAGCCAATATCACCTTGATACCAAAGCCAGGAAAGGACACAACAAAAAAAGAAAACTACTGACTAATATTCCCCATGAACATAGATGCAAAAATATTCAGCAAAATCTTAGCAAACTGAATCCAACAGCACATCAAAAAAATAATTCATCACGACCACGTGAACTTTATCCCAGAGATTCAAGTTTGGTTCAACATACACAAATATACAAATGCAATTCACCACATAAATAAAAGCAAGAGCAAAGACCATATGATTCTCTCCAAAGATGCAGAAAAACCTTTCACAGAATCAAGCACACTTTTATGATAGAAACTCTTAACAAAATAGGCATAGATTCGACATACTTTAGAATTATTAAAGCCATGTACGATAAATCCACAGCCAATATCATACTGAATGGGGAAAAATTGAAAGCATTCCCACTTAGAACCATAACCAGGCAAGATGGTCCACTATCTTCACCTCTATTCAACATAGTGCTGGAAGTCCTTGCCAGAGCAATCAGACAAGAGAGGGGAATTAAGGGTGTCGAAATGCAGGCAGAAGAGGTCAAACTCTTACTCTATGCTGACCATATGATATTATATCTAGAAAATCCCAAGCATTAAACCAAGAGACTACTGGAATTGATAAATTATTTTAGTAAAGTTTTGGGATACAAAATCAATGCACAGAAATCAGTGGCATCCACATACACCAACAATAGTCAAGCCAACAGTCAAATCAAAGATGCAACATGTTTTACAGTAGCATCAAAGAAAATTAAACATTTCGGAATATATTTAATGAAGGAGGTGAGAACCACCGAAAGGGAGAACTATGAAGCACTCAGAGAAGAAATTGTAGAATATGTAAACACATGGAAAATCCTACCATGTTCATGGACTGGCAGAATCACTATTGTTAAAATGTCCATACTACCTAAAGTGATCTACAGAATTAATGCAATCCCTATCAAGATACCATCATCATTTTATACATCTAGAAAAAATAATTCTACACTTTGTATGGAACCAGAGAAGACCTCGTAGAGCCAAAGCAATCTTAAGCAAAAAGAATAAACTGGGAGGCATCAGTCTACCAGACTTCAAGCTTTACTACAAGGTTGTAGTAACCAAAACAGCATGGGATTGGCACAAGAACAGTTACAGACCTTTGGAACAGGACTGAGAACCCAGATATAAAACCATCCTAATATTGTCATCTAATCTTTGACAAAACAGACAAAAATATACATTGGGGAAAGGAATCTCTACTCAATAAATGCTGCTGG
>NW_012155730.1:83486-85641 GCF_000956105.1 Propithecus coquereli
TGTTGTTACTGCATAAGTTTGCTTTGGCTATTTGCACTCTTTTTTGGTTCGATTTAGGATTAATTTATCTAGATCTGTGAAAAGTGACATTGGTATTTTGATGGGACTGACAATGTGAGAATTGATTGTAATCTGTGTACCAATAGCTTAGTCCATTCCAGGGCACATTGGAGTTCATTGATAAGTGGCAGCTGTGACTATCACCATCATATTTATGCATAACATTCAGATATATTTGAATCTTTGTATGGTAAAAACATTACAAAATACAATAATAATATCAGTCTTAAACAGGCACAAAACATGGACGAAATAGTGACTTGTTTTGCTGTTATTTACATCTTGCTTCCATTTCCCAGTTCTCAAAAGTCTATGGCCCAGTGTTCACTCTGTATTTTGGCATGAAGCCTATAGTGGTGTTACATGGATATGAAGCAGTGAAGGAAGCCCTGATTGATCATGGAGAGGAGTTTTCTGGAAGAGGCCTTTTCCCAATTGCCGAAAGAGCTAGTAAAGGACTTGGTAAGTGTACAAGTGCCTGAGGCAGCAGTGGCAAAGAGGGTAGGAAGGATGGAAACACAGCTTGGGTGGGCAGAGCTTGGGCCACCCACATGCCTATGGACTGTCAGCTCCCTCCTCCTAACCTGGGATTTCACTCCTAGTTTCTGTTTCCCATTCTGGTAGGAATCATTAACAGCAATGGAAGTAGATGGAAGCAGATCCGACGCTTCACCCTCATGACCCTGCGAAATTTCGGGATGGGGAAGAGAAGCATTGAGGAACGTGTCCAAGAAGAAGCCCACTGCCTTGTGGAGGAGTTGAGAAAAACCAAGGGTGAGTGACTCTCTACTCTGTATCACTGACCTATACAGACAGACTGCTGTCTTCTCTGGTGACATCCTTGGGCACATTCAGGGGTGGCCAGATCTTTCATCATGAGTCTTGGTTGTCAGTCCCGTAGTGGAGGAGAAAGGTTTGAAACGGAGATCCCAGGAAGATTGTGTGCATCTGCGCCGTGTGTACAGGCATGATTGTGTATATAGTGTGGACATAAAAGGATGTTTAATCTGATTTTCTCCTTAACTTGTGTCTTTGTTTTCAAATCAGAAATCATGAGTGTATGTTTTGAGTTCATTTTCAGAAAGTGTTAAAGAGCAATGCTTTTTCCATAGTGTAAATGTAAGTTACCTATTTGAGAACATTTCACCAGAGAATATATGGCAAATGGTCATGGTGGGAATGACCCCATCACACACTTACAGAGCACCACCACGTGACCTGTGCTTTCATTTAATTGTGCTCTGTTTGCATGGTCAGCCTCACTGACATGTCTGGGTGTTTCTGCCAGGCCTTGCTATAGTTCTGGCCAGTGATGATGCTATGAATGGTTTTACTTGCTTAGGTATATCTCAGTGTAATTCTTATGTGTTATTATTTCCCTAGAGATTCAGCACTGTTCCAAAAATATGAAAATTACTTATTTCTTGGTTATCATTACTTACTATATTAATTTCTCTTTCTTGAGCAACTATTTTGTTGAATAATTCTGAAAAACACAGAAATACCAATGTATAAATTATTTGTTTAAGTAGATTTTAACCATTATCAATAACTCTTTACCTTTTCTTTCCTAAGAGTACTTTGGCTCTGTTTTCAGTTTTTCTTATCTCTTTTCCCTCTGTTTATTGGATTTAGTTTAGATATTTATGGTAATTATTTTCCTCACATTTCAAATTCTACTAACCTATGAAGTGCGGGTTACAATGAATCTGATTATCAGCTTGGATTCTAAATTACCCTTTTAAAAATTCTCTGTTTCAAATGAAGTGAAAGGAAAGATTTAAAATCAGATTTTATCTGTGCTGATGCACACACATACAGGCAAACACACACAGATACAATCCCAAGGCTTTGCAAATTACCTTACTCCTCTTTGGCTGAAATACAACTTTTTCTGAAAGCTAAGAAACCTGTAATGTGGAAAGGAGCCTGGGATAGAAGCAGCTAACTCAACTGGTTTCCTGTTGTTCCATGCCCTGCCATTTATTTGGAACAATTTTGATTCAAGTCATTCTTATTTAGGGTCTTCAGATGTGTGTTTGGGAGATCTTAACATATAAAATTTATTGATCACTTAATTGCAACATTTTCATGG
>NW_012155730.1:86593-86899 GCF_000956105.1 Propithecus coquereli
TAGTGCTATTGCTGGATCGAATGGTATTTCTATTTTTAGCTCTCTGAGGTATCTCCAAATTCTTTTCCACAGAAGTTGCACTAATTTGCAGTCCCTATTTGTTCTATATAAGTACTTTTCATGTCCAAATTATTCACTCCTTTTCTATCTCTGTGCTTTAGTGTTCACAGCCTTTGAAGACAGATGTGACTCTACTGTATAAACTTGGATCATTAACTTTTAAAAATGTTTTCTCTTTCCTTCAAAAATAATATACACTTTGCTTTAAAAGGGTGTAAATAAAGGCAATGGATGTGAATTGTCACA
>NW_012155730.1:87240-87610 GCF_000956105.1 Propithecus coquereli
AAGGAAGTTTTTAAAAAATCATTAAAATGAGAAATGAAAAGACTTCATTTATCAATACTTTGCTGTCTTGCTTAACATGCATTTATATTTGAAATAAAAATTACTCATTTTGTTTTATTAGATATACAAATCCATCTTGAATTTAGTGTTAATTTGTATTAATTTTCATCTCCTGTAACATGGCTATATTGTATTTTTCACATTTGTTTTATACGGTGCATGAATTCACTCACAGTCTCTCTCTCTTTAGTTCCTTTTTGCTGTTTCAATGCAGGATTCTTTCACCTATTTGTTTTTTTTTTCTTTTCTTTTATTTCAGCATATTATGGGGGTACAGATGTTTAGGTTACGTATGTTGCCCTTGGTCCCC
>NW_012155730.1:87660-88683 GCF_000956105.1 Propithecus coquereli
ATTGTTTTATGTTTTAATAGTATTTTAAAGTGGTTTTGAATTCTTTAGCCTCATCGTGTGATCCCACATTTATCCTGGAGTGTGCTCCCTGCAATGTGATCTGCTCCATCATTTTCCAGAGTCGTTTTGATTACAAAGATCAGAATTTGCTTACCTTGATGGAGAGGTTCAATAAAATTGCCAAAATTCTAAGCTCCCCATGGATACAGGTGAGTTTAGGATTTCTTTTTCGTGAGAAACCACTTATGCTCTTTTCTCTGACAAAGCTAAAATTGTATATGGACCACGCTGTCGGGTGCATGTTTGAATACTGCTGTCCTTCCCAGAGATTTATGAGTGACCATCTGGGATAGGTGGCTGAGCCCTTCGTTTTACACACAGGAAGTGAATGTCCAAATGTCGGGCTGGATTTCAAGCCCATTAGCTCCCCGACCAGTGGCTTTTCTACTCACCCCCCAAACACCACTTCTATAAGTTACTTGGGTGACAGCCCAAAATATGCCTGTATTACTCGATGCACATCCAGGCTCTTTTTGAAGACTTCCATTACCCACATGACTGGTCCTCAACACTTAGAGATCTCTTCATAGTATTACTTGGCAAAAGTATCTTAATTTAAGAAGAGAATATCTCCTGCAAGGACTGCAACTATTTGGGACCATAGAAGTTTTCAGGAAACACTGTCTAATGCACGGGTGTTTGATGTCTCAGATGGGAGCCTAGCTGACAAGGTATCTGGGTTAAGAATGACAAAATGGATAATCATATGGTGTATGAACCAGAAGCAAGCATCACAATGTTACCCTGTCCTGAATTGGCATGATGTACACTCTGCCTAAAGAATAATTGTTTGGTCTTACAGACGTTACTGAACTACTCTGATATACTGTTTGGTTTCAAGATACTTTTGAGAACCACCCCCCTTCTAAAATGCTGATTCTGTTTCTGAGGCTGCTTTAAAGAAAGAAAAACAGCAAGGACCAGTTTTCTGGTCGAAATCAGCTTGCCCAAACTCCCTTAACC
>NW_012155730.1:93276-94683 GCF_000956105.1 Propithecus coquereli
TGTGTCCTTATTCTCCCCCTCAGTGGGAGGAGTGAGCCTGGGTGGGGCTGGGTTGGGCAAGCCTGCCCTCGGGCTCCACAGCTGCTGTTAGAAGGGGTCAAATTTCTGCTCTTTGTTTCTGTGCAGAGCTGCTGGGAGGGGCTGAAATGCCTCCAGTGAGCTGAAAATCTGGCCTTGGTGGGTGGGGTTGTCCAAGACCCGCACTCTGGAGCAGGTCTCGCTCCCCTCCAATCTCCCTCTCTCCGTGTCCTCTCCCAGGCCTCTGCCAGGAAGCGAGGCCTCAGGCCTATCGATCTCCCCTGGCTGTGACGTGGGCCTGGAGGTTCCCTACCCAGGATCGTAGCCTTAGCTGGGTGCACAGCCCTTTTTTAGGAGGAGGGTTGCCGGTCAGACATGCTGATCTGCCCCTGAAGGCACACACTCCTCAGTAGGCTCTTTCACAGATCTCTCCTCCGTGCCCCAGGGCAGTGCGATGGTGACCTGGGTGTACGGGGTCTGGTATGCAGGCCTGACCCATGGACCCTGGAGATCAGTCCCTGACCCTGCCAGAGGGAGAGGTGCTGGTCTTGAATCACCTACAGGGTGCCTAAACTGGATCGATTTCACTCCACCTCGGGATTTGCCTCACTCTCCTGAAATCCCCAGGCAAGTAGCACCTGGGAGGGCTGGCAGGTAGGGAACTCGCAGTCTGAGTACCCCTCAGTCTGCCTTAGGGCTCCAAAAGGAAAGGTCCTGTTCCTTGGAGATGCCTCCGTGTGATGGCTAAATTGTCTTTCTGGGCACACACCGGTAGGGCGGGGGAAGGAGAGAATGGAGCACTATGGCGTCTCCTGCTAGGCTTGGGTCTGGGCCCAGGGAGGTGCCCCGAGAGGGCTCGGAGCCCGGCGCTGAGTCCGCAAGAGGACACTGCTCACTGGCGACAGCCGTCTCTGGGCTGGTGTCGGCAGGTCTCTCCAGCCACTCAGGAGCCCACCAGCAGTCCGAGATGCAAGGGAGGGGGAAGTTAACCGCTCCACCTCCCCTTGTCGCTGGTCTCCAAGCCTATTGGGACCTTTCTCCTTCCAGTTCTCCTCCGCAAGTCTTCCCGTGGAGTCTCCTGTAGTTTCAGGCACCCTTCCTTCTGACCCTCACCTGATCTATGTTTTCTGCTCGCTTATTTTTTTTCTCTTTCTTCTAAAATTCGTCTTTTTTGCAGAGACCTTCTGACTGGTGGCTTGTCTCATCCGCTATCTTGGCTCCTCCCCCTATGTTATTCGTTTTTGTGGGTGAATAATTTTCCATTTTCCATGCACTCATACAACAATTTAGGCTTCATCTGTTTATGGGCCTTTGCGTTATTTATATTATAAATAATGCTGCTATGATCATTTTAGTACATATTTCTTCATAGATATTTTGCATTTTTCT
>NW_012155730.1:96967-97404 GCF_000956105.1 Propithecus coquereli
TTGTATTCTTTTATACAACACAGAATGGATGAAGAAAGGGCACCAATGCACTTTTGATTATAATTTTTGGGGAAAGAAATATGTTTCATGGCTTGCCTAGAGGCAAATAGTCTCCATAATGACATTTATAGGCATGCCAGTGATAGGGAGTAGGAAATGAAATTTCAGTCACCTGATCTACATTTTCTACCCTGCCATATAGTAGTTTTGTACAGTAATAAATGCTTCAGGTTATGTGCTGTATAACCTTGTAACAATGTTGGTTATTTTAAATTCATTGTAATTAAATATTCTGGTAAATAATTGGTCAGATAACTTTATCAAATGTTTCCTAGGAAAAGCACAGCTCACAGTCTGAGTTCACTATGGAAAACTTGGTGAGCACAATATCTGATTTATTTACTGCTGGGACAGAGACAACAAGCACCACTCTGAGA
>NW_012155730.1:99174-100057 GCF_000956105.1 Propithecus coquereli
GTTTAAGTTGTCCTGGATGCTAAGGTACAGGTATGTACTAACGCATTGTGAGGCCTAGTTTGCAGCAGAGTTGTCTATATATATATTATGCCAACTCTCATTAGAAGCCTAGGTGTACATATGTGCATATAATTCATGCACATAAAACTGTTGAGACACCTTCCTCATGCTTCACGTAATCTTAAATTGCTCTAACAGATGTGCCATTTTTTCTTTTTCCATCACTTCATACTTGTGTCGTATTAGCTAAAGTCCAAGAAGAGATCAACCGTGTGATTGGCAGGCATCGGAGCCCCTGCATGCAGGACAGGAGCCAGATGCCCTACACGGATGCCGTGGTGCATGAGATACAGAGATACATTGACCTGGTCCCCAACAATGTGCCCCGTGCAGTGACCCGTGACATTAAATTCAGAAACTACCTGATCCCCAAGGTAAACTGTTAGTCCTATACTGTACCTCAGTACTCTTAAAATCCCCAAATCCACAGTCTGGGTCCAATCCTCTACCAACACAAGATGAAAAGTGCAAAATTGATACATGTGGCAGCTTGATGGACTTTGTGTTCTTTTGTTTGGGGTCATAAAGCTTTATAAAAGTTCTTGGTTCCTGCCAGTGTGTGTCTTCCAAGTAGGTTCTGCCTTTTTAATATTGTTTTGGCTACTCTTAAGTGTTTACACTCTCAAATAGATGTTAAAAGTATCACTTTGTCAATTACCCAAAACACTCTTTGGGAGATTTAACAGGGTCATATTAAATCTATAGTTCAATTTGGAAAGAATTAACATCTTGATACCTTACATCTTCAATTTATGCATACGGTTATGCTCCCAACCTATTTGGATTTTCTTCTATTTTTCTCAGTAATGTGTTTTCAGTGGTG
>NW_012155730.1:100107-100509 GCF_000956105.1 Propithecus coquereli
TTGATACCTTACATCTTCAATTTATGCATACGGTTATGCTCCCAACCTATTTGGATTTTCTTCTATTTTTCTCAGTAATGTGTTTTCAGTGGTGTGGTTTCCAAATCTTTGGCCAGATTGTTCCTAAATAATTCGTACTTTGTTCCTGCTATAAACTTTAAAATTCGCATTTCATTTCTTTTTTTTTTTTATTTCAGCATATTATGGGGTACAGATGTTTAGGTTACGTGTGTTGCCCTTGGTCTCCCCCCCAAGTCCGTGTTTCAAATATGTCCATCCTTCGGGTAGTGCGCATTGCACTCCTCCGTTTCATTTCTTTATACCCACTATCTGGAAATACCATTGGTTTTATCATTCTGATGCCCTCATATGTAGTAACTGTGCTAAGTTGATTAATGATTG
>NW_012155730.1:102849-103817 GCF_000956105.1 Propithecus coquereli
GGGGGGAGGGAGGGTAAGCGCATCATATGTAACCTAATCATCTGTACCCCCGTAACATGCTGAAATAAAACAAAAATTTAAAATTAGATAACCAAATATTGTATTTTCATGGGACAAAAATAAATGAGATTGGTAAGGTTGCAAATACTAATGTCATTTTCTGGAGGAGATAGAACTGATAACTTTACCAAGAGGTTGTGGGGCTCTTCCTGAGCTCACTGATTGGGTACAAGGATTAGCATTTAGCTCATTCTGTTTTCAACAAGGACGTAAGTAAGAACGAATTTGCTTCTCACTATTCAGGTCTGAGGGTAATAGTAATGAAACGTGGTCTCCTGCAGCTGTCTACATGGGATATAGACTGAGGAATCAGACAGGGATATCCACTTCCCCACCTCCATCCACTGTATCAGCTTCGGGACCTGCCTCTGGGGAGCGTTGCATCTGCTGAGATTACCCATTCACCGGGACATAGGGAGGCTCATGCTGTGCCTGCTGAGTTTTGAATCTAGAGATCCCAAAGCCCAAAGAATGACCCCTTAATTCCCTTCTGTGTGGGGCAGTCTAGTATAGAAATATACAGCTCTGTGTGGCTGATTCCATCCCCTACAAGTGAGATAAATGGGCTTTTTTGCCACAGGCTGGAGCCACTAATCTAGGTGGAGATAATGGTGTAAGACAGGAGGTGGGCAACTTTTTCTGTAATGGCCACATAGTAAATATTTTAGAGATTTAAGGCCATAGGTTTTCTGCAGTGCTACTGAGCTCTGCCAGTGTGGCATGGGGGTAGTCACAGACAATGTGTGAAAGAATGAGGAAGCATATGTGCCAATTTTTATGGAGAATGAAAATTAAATTTCATATATTTTTGATATGCCAAAATGTTATTCTTGGGCATTTGTAAAAACATTCTTACTGATGGGCTATGCTAAAATAGGAGGTAGGTTGAATTCATGCATGGTCTTGTA
>NW_012155730.1:110885-111831 GCF_000956105.1 Propithecus coquereli
TGTTATCCCTACAAAACACAGTAAAATGATTAATGTGTGATAATTCAGAGCCATTTCTCCTGTGCATGTTTTAAATAAAAAGTGTTATTAATTTCTGAGTCAGATTGCAGACTTTCCTTCTTTTGTGCATAATGCAAGTAGGAAATTAAAGAAAACAGAGTCCCTGGAGGCCATGCTGGTCCTCATAGCGATAAGCACAGAGAGGGACAAAGGGGAACAGGGCAGGGAAGCTGTTTTGGAGGAGTGTCTCCAGGAGATACTGGAGGTTTGCGTTTTAAAGAGAGAACGTGTGTCCAGGGGCAGCTCTAATCTTTATATTGACAGGATCAGTGACAGTTAGGAATGGACACTAAGTTTTGTAATTCCTGTTCTGCTTGAGTGTTACTGTAATACCAACTAAAGATCTAGAATGCTCTTTTCACCCTCTATCCAACTTAGAATCAACTATGAATGTATGGTTTCATATTGGTACTCATGTGTGCTGAGTGTAATGATTCTCTCCCCAGACAAGAACAACATCTCTGAAAGCCTCACCAGATTGTATTATTCTTCTAGTTTCTATCTCTATGTTTTACACATAACAAATGTGTGACAGTAATTTGATGTTTTGGGGCTAAAATGATAAGTCTCAAAGCATCTGTATAGCATCAGCAGGTGAACATGTTTCTGCCACAAATTCTAGGCTTCTTTCTCCCTTTTTTCTGTATTGAAGTATCATGAGAAATGAAAGAACCCATTAACCTTTTCCAAGCTAATCTAGAGTAAGCCATTTATATTTGGCATGCATTTGTAATTTAAAACACGCATATAGTTGTGTATATATCTCCATGCATGTATGTGTACATAGGTGTAAATTAAAATATAGCATATAATTATATACAAACATACATGTGGCTTTAAAAGTCATTCTTTAGAATATTGGGTTCATATTACACATACTATTAAA
>NW_012155730.1:122681-123010 GCF_000956105.1 Propithecus coquereli
AAATTGAGAAAATTTTCTTTAGTTCCTCCTTGTGGCTAATTGAAATGAAATTTTTCTGAGAGAAGAAAATGATATAAGTGAAATGCTGATGTACATAAGGGAAGGAGGGTAGTTAGAGGAGGAATAATTGAAGGTAGGATAAAGCTTTTATTTTTCTTATTCTTAGTCCATGTAACAGATAACGGTTTCTTCAAAATAATAACAGCAACAATATATTTGGTGATTAAAGCTTTGGATTAGTGAAATGAATGATATCGACTGTCACAAGAGAGAAAAATTCTTTTACCTTGGGGCCATGGTGTGTTATTAGGAAAATAGAATAAAAACTT
>NW_012155731.1:0-641 GCF_000956105.1 Propithecus coquereli
ATGAATCAACCTGGGAGATAGAGGTGAAGAGACTCATTTATAGGAAATGTTCACCTTTAACCAACCCTCTGTGGTCCAATTGAAATGGGGAGATAAATAGAGTAGATAATAGAAGCTGACCAAATAAAATCTCAGAGATGAGAATCCCAAATTATAGGTCATATTTTATGGTACAGTTGGGATCCTTGGCCTGTGGCAAAATAAAATTTGAAAGTCACAGCAATAACTTGCAGACATTGAAAAGAGAGCACTATTATTAATGTGGGGCTTTGGGAATGGTTTCCTCAAAATATAAACACAAGTAACTGGCTCCTATTTGTATTTTTTTCATGTTTTCATATAGTTTTAACATCATGTACTAAAACTCATTTGATAAATGCCTTCTTTGTGGGGAATTCTATATAGTATGAACCAATCTGGAAGTGATGATAACTATCAGAATAAGTCTTTTTTGTCCCTAAAACTAGGAGAAAGCAACAATTATGCGTAAAATATCTTTATTATAAGGAGCCTGTAATTGAAGTCTTCTGTAAAGTTCAAGAAATACAGTCAGTCCGAGTGGAGAGAAAGTTTGGGCTAATCAGAAAACAAATTATTATTTTTAATATGTGGAGGTGTTTACCATTTTTAAGGTTCAGAAA
>NW_012155731.1:2780-3258 GCF_000956105.1 Propithecus coquereli
AGTTTTATGGTTTCAGGTCTTACATATAAGTCCTTTGTCTTTGGAGTTGAATTTTTTTTTAAATAACCATACCTTATTTTGAAGATTTTTAAGAAGTCCCTGTCACTACTAAATTTAAACTAATCAATCAACACTTATATGCACATATTGGGTCGATTTTTGTGTGTGGTATAAGATAAGGGTCCAATTTCATTTTTTTCATGTGAATATATAGTTTTTCCCACACTATTGTTGAAGACACTTTTTTTCCCCATTGTGTATTCTGGACACCTTTGTCAAAAGTTAGCTGACTATGTATGTGTAGGTTTATTTCTGGGCTCTATATTCTGTTCCCTTGGTCTATGTGTCTGTTTTTATGCCAGTACCATGCTGTTTTGATTCCTATAGTTTTATAATTTGAAATCATTAAAGTATGATACCTCCAGCTTTGTTCCTCTTGCTCAAAATTGCTTTGGCTATTCTGGGTCTTTTGTGGTTC
>NW_012155731.1:5003-5419 GCF_000956105.1 Propithecus coquereli
CATTTTGGAAAATGTATAAAATGAGGAAAAATATACAAAATAAAACAAAAATTATCTGTAATATTACCAGCTGTAGGTAACTGGCATATGATTCATAAATAAGATACATATCTAAATACTAGAGTAATATTTTATTCATAATTTTGATCCTACCTCTTTTACATGATATTTATCACAACCATTATTCCATGTCATTAAGAATTTTCAAAAGCATCATTTTAAGAAGCTGTATAGCATTCCATTTTATACATGTGCTATGACTTAATCACTTTCTCATCACTGTACATTAAGATCATTTCCTGTGCTCTAGCAGCTTGATGCTAAGTATAGATAAAACTAGACTTCCAAATGTTTCATGTTGTTGTCTAACGCACTGAAGCTACTAGAAGGACAAACGTCTTGCCAAACCTCTTTAC
>NW_012155732.1:0-558 GCF_000956105.1 Propithecus coquereli
TGAATTTAGGACTACTGAATATCAAAATCTGTGCTCTATTCCCTGCATAGAAATTTTATATTTATCATAAGTATAACCAAAAACAGGCATTTAAAGATTAGTAAAAGTGCAAAGAGGAAAACGCTGAATTACATATCAGAAGTCTTTATATTTTTTAATTTAGAGAGAGGTCTTTTTCCTCACCCTCACTAGAATGAATTTCATTTATAGAATAGATAACACTGCTCTGCATGTTACCAAGAAGTGGATTAATGTTACCAGAGATGCCAGAAAGTATCATTCCTTTTCCATTTCAGAAAATTTTAGTATTATGCAGTAGGCATTGACTTGGCATGTTTATTCTACATCTGTTCTCATAGTGTGTCCTCTAAGTGGCTTTCTTTTATTTCCTCTGTTAGAATATCAACGTGCAGTAATTTAAATGAACTTACCACCACTGTGCCATAAGGTTAGTTTTTTCATTGTTCTCAGCGGAAGTTGGCGTAGAGATGTCTTGGGATGGCAGGAAAGACGCGTACTGCATGATTTGTGGGAGATAGTACCAAGAAGCATCGAGCT
>NW_012155732.1:3612-3881 GCF_000956105.1 Propithecus coquereli
AAAGAGTGCATATTATAATAGCATAACAGAGGAAGAAAACATTAAAATATTTTACATTTAGTAAATAATCTTATCTGGGCATGGACAGCTTCATGAGAAGAAAATATTTTGATTTAATTCACTTATGAGTAATATTTAGTAGGTACCTTCATTCATTCAGGGACTATGCTAAGTATTAGAGACACATCTATGAAATACTATGAAAACTACGAGCAAGCCAGTGTGTTTCTAACAGTCGAAGTTACAGACAAGCCGTATCACATCTAAGG
>NW_012155732.1:5431-6239 GCF_000956105.1 Propithecus coquereli
ATCTCACCTCGGTGCTGCATTTGGAAGCAACTTCCTTTAAAAAAATAAAAACATGCAGAGTTTTAATTTTATGACATTAATTTACACTTAAGGTGAGAATATTAATCAACCAGACACTATTACTAAATAACTGGGGTAAACTGATTTTTAGCCACAAATCCCTGGTTAACTGAGACAAGATTAATAATTTGAGGCAGATGTTATATTTACAATGCTTTTCCTTTTCTCACTGCTTTCTCCAGGACAATACTCCGAATACTGAGGGTGGATGTGAAATAATCACTTTTATTAATAAACAGAAACTCCAGCTAATTGATTTGATTTGATTTTGGTAATTTGAATGAAGGTCTTCTCCCAAGTCAAAGGAGGGACCCCATCACCTTCTTTGTCTGCTATCTTTTTTCTCTAGATTAACAAGGGGCAAAGGATGAACAGTAGTTAAAGGATTCCAGGGTCTGATTAACCTAGAATTGGTTGATTTCTACACAGGATTTCATTGGTTTAGAAGCATGGACATTATGGAACTTTTAATGATAAGATTGGATTCTACCAAAATCAGTGAAGGACAAGATAATTGGGAAAAAATTGGGCACCACAGATGGCCAGACAGGATTGCTTGTCCAGAAATAATTCTGTAAATTTGTCTCTGACAGATAGTTCCTTTCTTACTTCTTTTGGGTAGCTACTCCTGCACTAAAATTAGGAGAGTGTCACATACACTGTGCCTGGTACAATGAAATCTTACAGGACATGTAATCCTCATAGTATAACAAGTTTCCATAAAAGTTTTTTTAATTAATTAGAGTAC
>NW_012155733.1:0-331 GCF_000956105.1 Propithecus coquereli
CTCTGCTACTCGATGGTGCAATCTGTGTTTGTTCTTTTCTACTGTAAAGGCTGTATCTTCTCAAGTAGCCCTAGGAGGATTCATTTTCCCCTTACGAATCTTCAGAGGCAACAGAGGTTTTCCATGTAACTTCTCTTGTCCAGTTTTCAAATTTATATGATAATTAGATATTATTTGCCCTCTGTTAGAGTTTCTAAATTTTTTCTAGTTAATTTACAATGTTTAACTTACAAAGAAAATTAAGATGTTCCCAAGTTTATTTTTTGAGGGAAAAATGTTTTTTGATATATTTTAAGTATGTTCTTCTTTTTGTGATGTTACTTTAGTGTCA
>NW_012155733.1:381-701 GCF_000956105.1 Propithecus coquereli
GTTCTAGGAGTTATCTTTTGTAGATTCCTTGTCATTTTCTATGTAGACAATTATGTCATCTGCAAATAAAATAGTTTTATTTTTTCTTTCTCATCTGTTTACCACTAAGTGCTAAGTTAGCTATAGGGTTTTTTTAGATGCCTATCAAGTTGAAGAAATTCCCCTCTATTCCTATTTTTCTGAGAATTTTTATCATAAATTAGTATTGACCTTTTCAAATGCTTTTTCTGCATTCATTTACATAATTATATGATTTTCCTTCTTTAGCCTGCTGTGGTGGATGATACTGATATACATTTTGGAATATTGAACTTTCCTTG
>NW_012155733.1:3792-4559 GCF_000956105.1 Propithecus coquereli
CAGAATTTAGCATATAATAAAAGTGGCTTTCCAATCAGTGGGGAAAAATGACCTATTCAATAGATGATGTTAAGACAATTAGTTAATTACTCAGAGAAAATAATAATTTGTCTATGCTTTGTTCCTTACTCCAAAATAAAATGCATATGAGCATATGTGTGAATGTAAAAATATATCTATAATACAACTAAAATGAATATTGAGGTGATAATTCCTGTCAAGAAGCAGCATAAGTGCCCAAAATTGATAGACACAAGACTAAAGAATTATACTACATGAAAAATATAAACATCTTTAAAGCATATCCTGTGTAAGTCCAGACCCTCACAAGAAACAATGAGAGGAAGAACAAAAAAGAACATTAATTCCACTCTGGAGCAAAATAAACCAAAAGCTCCATTTTCAGAGTAAAGATCTATATATTTTTGGCAGCTGACTCTTTCCTTTCTGTGTGATCTAAAAGGAGAGTGTACGGACTAAAGAGCATGCCCCATGGTATTCACAGAGCTGGGAGAGACCCCTCCCATGCATGAGCAAAGCCAATTGGGTAAATAAATGTACACAATTGCAAACAGCTCCATACGTCTGTTAATCAATCTAGGCCATCCTTTATAAATATGAATAGATAAGTTAGTACTACCAAACCTAGGAAACAGAATATTATAAATGGTAAAGAAAGATGGAAAATTAAATGACTGACCCAGAAGTAAACAGTTTTTGGTTTCAGAAATACCACTTTAAAATAATTTCATTGTTGTGCTCAGAGA
>NW_012155734.1:0-1578 GCF_000956105.1 Propithecus coquereli
TAATTAAAGTATTTAAAATGCCAACAGAGGCAAATTCCGTAATAGGAGGTCCCAAGAGAACCTTGACTGGGGCTGATTCAACTCTGCCCCGAACTCAAAGGCAAGGCCTGGACTTTCAGCATCACCAAAGCATGTGGCTGTCTCTTGACACTGAGGTGAGAAAAGAAGGAAGGGAAATGATTTCAGCCACTGCTGCTCTACCCCCAAAAAAAGAAGGGGGCAGCTGTAGCTGCCCAACTCCCACCCCAATTGATCAGGCTTTCTGCTCCAAAAACTTTAAAACATGGACTTATTTCCACACATTCTTGGTTGAACCGATAAGGGTCTGTTTACTTTGGCTTCTAGCAAAGATTAGGCACCTCCTGGGCCTGAGATTTCAAATATTCAGCAGTTTGGCTGATTGGTATTGGGAGGATCAAAAGAAAGAAACTTTTTCCTTCTAAGGACAACTTTTTCCTGCAATGTGTACATAGGAGAAATGTAGGTGGATGGACTCTCAAAGAATCAAGGACCCAGAAAAGTCAAGAAACACATTTTCCTGCTAAATATTAATAGTAACATTTGAGGAACACTTTAGACAGATTTTTTTCATCACATCATCATACTAATCCTTATTAAGAGAGATTATCTAAAATTTGGAAGTAAAATAAGGTGATCAATGCATACCCTTTCAATGTCATTAATAGACTCACCAGAGGATTATTTAATTTATCAAGGACTTCATTTGATGCTGCCATTCACTACTTGATCAGAAAATAGACACTGTGAAAATAATGCTGATTTATAGATTTCTGTCCCAAAGGTTACAATCGCATTACCCTGTAAAACATTAACCAATTTTTATCTTTTAGCAAATTCATTTCCACATTCCCTTGACTGATTTACTGGATAAATCTCTATTCCTCAAATTCTTTTATTGACCCAGCTCTAGTTTCTTACTGAATCATTCATTAATTAATGAGCTAAACAAAATCTTTGACATATGTTCATTGTCTTTTGTATGAATTGTTTCAAATTTTTTTTTTTTTTGAAACTTACGACCCATTTTGCAGATGAGGAAATCTAAGTCTCAAGGGGAACAGAAGAACCACACCACATCAGGAACAAAGCCAAACCCTGAAGCCAGTGCTGACACTAAAGTTCTTCCCACCTGCTGAAATAAGTAGTTGTGTGGCCTTGGCCATGTCACTTTCCCTCTCTGGGCTCAGTTTCCTCATACAAAAATTGGACCAAGTAGAATAAGTCATCTATACAGTTCCTTGTAGATCTGGTATTCTTTGGCAAGGTTAATTACTTGGCAGATGATAAAAACAGGCCAGACTGATCTTCAAGCCCTCTTCCCATCCCCCCAACCCTAATGATAAGAATATTTCATGAGTGAGGCCTTTTCTCCCCAGGCAGGACTCCGTAGTTCTGAATTTTCTCTCTCCCCATCAATACTGACATGTCCTGTGTCCAATCCATCAGGGAAACTTTCAAAGGAAGAATCTGCTTATGTTATACCATAAACTAGGAAGTCATCAATGCTAAGGCAAAAGCTATTAAGAGAGAAAAGTCCCACACACGGCTGGGCGCGGT
>NW_012155734.1:2783-3123 GCF_000956105.1 Propithecus coquereli
GTTGTCCAATTAATTTCTTTCTAATTTTAGTAGAGACGGGATCTCGCTCTTGCTCAGGCTGGTTTCGAACTCCTGAGCTCAAGCAATCCGCCCGCCTCAGCCTCCCAGAGAGCTAGGATTACATGCGTGAGCCACCGCGCCCGGCCTAGTCATTCATTTTCTCAAACCCAAAATGCAACATTTGCGTTTGAACACTGCAGTTGATTAAGATGATTAGACTTGATTCTCATTATTCTTCATTAAATAGAAAATAGATGCTTATGTATTTTTCTTTTCACTTATTAAAATGTTCTAATGTTTCAACACTGAATATTTCTTCAATGCCAGAATTTGAATAACA
>NW_012155734.1:6624-7894 GCF_000956105.1 Propithecus coquereli
TAATTTCAAAATATAAGCATAGTTCCATTTACTAGCAATGTGCCTTATCCAAGTTGCTTAAAAATCTCAGTTCCTCTATGAAGATTATAATAAAACCTACCTCATAGAGCTGCTGCAAAGAACAAATGAAATAGTAATGACACATTTGGCACATTATAGGTATCCCATAAATGTTAGCCATTATTCACAAAAACTTTTCTTGTATTTCCTTTGCCAACAAAGCTTATTAAGCCCTTTCATGTTCGCTGAACTAACCATCGGGAATAAAACACGGGCATAGAATTAGAATTTTTTAAAGCTGAACAACTTAGATACCATCCACTCCATTTTTTCCAAATCAAATCTTAATTGTAACATCTAAAAACAGAGCTGCTCCAGTGGAAGGGCTTGATAAAAGGAGAGCTGCCCTCTTGCCCTCCGCAAGGATCCATCTTGCCCTATCCAGGGAAACAGAGAGCACAGTTTGAAACCCACATCCCATCTCTTCATTTTGCAGATGAGGATTGTGGAAATCAGCAGTGTAACAGCTTGCCCAAGGTCACACAGCTAGTCAGGGACAGACTGCCTGAGCTAGAAACTCGATCTCCAATATCAAGGGATTTACCAACTAGCTATGGAAACAGGAGGTATACATACTAAGCAATGGAAGAATATCTAGAGCTTATTTTTTTAAGTTGTATTATCAAAGCCTGGACCTTGGCCAAGACCCTCACCCTTTGGGTTTCAGTTTCTCCACTAAACTTTCTGTTCTCGGTAACTTATGACTTAGCTTCCATTACCATGAAGAAAACAGATCATTTATGTGCTCAGTGACTTGCATACCAATTTTTCATTGAATGTTTTTGTATGAATTGGTGTGCTTGCTATGAATTTGTTCCCTAAATAAAATAAAAATAAAAATTTGTTGACATTATAGGTAAGGAAAATTGTTTAGGATAAAATGTCATTACATAATTTGGAAATACATAGAAAAAATTCAGAAAGCAAGTATCGAATCTGATTTCTGTTATTTCTCTTCTCTGTGCTTTGAATGATAAAAACGATATCACTTTTATGTAGCACTGAAGCTTTATTTTTTTTTAAACTTACTAAGCAATATTTCAAATACACAAAATAAGCTCTACTCATTCTGTGGGATGCCTGATGCTGAGCAGGGCAGAGGGACAGCACGGCCGGTTGATTTGATAAAATGCAATTCTCCCCAGTGCCAGGACTGAGAATTAAACGATTGTGAATATTAAATATCTTCATAACTTCTTAGAAAGGGAAC
>NW_012155735.1:0-368 GCF_000956105.1 Propithecus coquereli
GTTTTCAGAGTCATATTACTGATATCCTTTAGAGCTGTAGCCTAACCTTTCAACCCATTATCTCTTTTTATATGATCTACAATTGCTAAGTATTATTTCAGTGCCTCAGATAGTCACTGATTTTAAATTTGAAAAGAAAGGAAATTAGTGTGATGATGAAGGAGCAATGTATTCATTTCTCATTCACTTTCTAAAAATCATTAGTAACATAGTCTGTTCCTTTTTGAGTTGTGTCATACATTTGCTTCAGGTAACTTAGAGTTATGACTTTAAGGTTCATACAATGTTAGAGTGATTATTTCTAAATGATTTTCTGATGTCTATTATTAACTGATAATTCACAGTCTCTCTAATTATATCTTGAATTA
>NW_012155735.1:2033-2410 GCF_000956105.1 Propithecus coquereli
ATATTCGTATATAATCTACGTCCTTAATGTTCTTTCTTTACTGCTTACAGTAGATTACACTCAAGTTGAGGTCCTCACCTTTGGGGAATAAATATTTTCTGTTAATTTCTGGCTTCTCACATTTTGATCCCAAGTAGTAGTATGTAAGCACTTCAGACAATTATGGCTTTTCATACCAGTTCTGCCTGTCTGGGTTGCATTTGTTCATATCTACATAAAATTCGGATTATCGTAAATTTCTCAATGTGCTATTTTCATATAAGAGGTATTCAATTACATCTTGATGTTCCTTTTCTCCTGCATGATTTCCAAGAGGAAGCATAAAATGATTTAGACTAAGCTCTCACCATACTTCTACTAAATTCTGTAGGCAGGAT
>NW_012155735.1:5335-5895 GCF_000956105.1 Propithecus coquereli
AGTTGGTTCCTGAAACTCAGGCCTGAGGCTTTGTTTCAGAGTGGAGTAGAGAGTTCTATAGTTATTGTATATAAAAATAGAAGGCTTGTCAACTAACCTGTCATCTTGGCATTTTCCTTGAATGCTGAATTCACTTTCAAAATAGGGAAGACTGTTTAGGGTGGAGAGATAAATAGCACTAGAAGATTATTTTGTATAAGCTCATGATAAGGCTTGGAAATTTTAGTTTTTACATGTTTCAAGTTTATGGTAAATAAACACTAACTCTTCAGATTAAGTTTGTGCTCAAGCTCTTGTGTAGCTCTAAGGAATACAAGATGCAAGAGAGATTTGAGTTTTGTGTAAGTAACAAACAAAATATAAGAGAGAGATAAAAAAGAAAAAAAAGGTGATCTGCCTCTAATTCCTACCATTAAAAGTGTTCCAAAGCTAGAAGACAACTAAAAGCCAATTTAAAATAATTACAACAGAGAAGCCCATTCGAGACCATTTCTACTATGGAATTCCATTGTCTAAGCTCATTGATTCTGATAAAAAGTTTTGACACCCATTGTGCTATG
>NW_012155736.1:0-1117 GCF_000956105.1 Propithecus coquereli
AAAATGTTGGGAAAACTCTTATAGACGTTGGCCTAGGCAAAGAATTAATGAAGAAGACCCCTAACACAATCATAGCAGTGGCAAAAATAAATAGATGGGACTTGATGAAATTAAAAAGCTTCTACAGAGCAAGGACACTATCATTAGAGTGAACAGACAACCTACCAAATAGGAGAAAATTTTTACATGTTACACCTCTGATAAAGGGCTGATAACAAGAATCTATATAGAACTTAAGAAAATTAAAAAGAAAATGTCAAACAACGCCATCGAAAAGTGGGCAAAGGACATGAAGAGAAATTTTTCAAAAGAAGACAGAATAATGGCCAGCAAACATATAAAAACGTGCTTAACATATCTAATCATTAGGGAAATGCAAATAAAACCCACAATGAGATATCACCTAACTCCTGTGAGAATGGCCTTTATCAAAAAGTCCCAAAACAAAAATGCCAGCATGGATGTGGAGAGATAGGAGCACTCTCACACTGCTGGCGGGATTGCAAATTAGTATGACCTCTACGAAAAATAATTTGGAGATATCTCAAAGAACTGAGAATAGAAATACCATTTGCTCCAACAATCCCACTACTAGACATCAACCCAAAGCAAAAAAGACATTCTATAAAAAAGACATCTGCACTCGAATATTTATGGCAGCACAACTCACAATTGCAAAGATGTGGAAAAAAAACCAAAGTGCCCATCAATACATGAATGGATTAATAAAATGTGGTATATGCATACCATGGAATACTACTCAACTACAAAAAACAATGGTGAATTAGCACATCTTATATTATCCTCAACAGAGCTGGAGCCCATTTTGGTAAGTGAAGTATCACAAGAATGGAAAAACAAGCACCACAGGTACTCACCATCAAATTGGTACTAACTGATCAACACTAAGATGCTCACATGGAAGTAATATTCATCAGGTGCTGGTCAGGTGGAAAGGGGGTGGTATGGTTGAGTAAACTCACAACTATTGGGTGCAGAGCACACTGTATGGGGGAAGGGCATGCTTGTAGCTCTGGCTTGGGTGAGGCAAAAGCATTATATGTAACCAAAATGTTTGTAGCCTCATAATATTCTGAAATTAAAAAATCGAATAAGT
>NW_012155736.1:11579-12535 GCF_000956105.1 Propithecus coquereli
TGTGGCAAAGTCATAACATGTAACCAAAATGTTTGTGCCCCCATAATTTCCTGAAATAAAAAAAATCAAAAAAGAGAAAAGTCCAAAAACAATAGATGCTGGCATGGATGGAGAGAGAGAGGAACACTTACACACTCTTGGTGGGACCTCAAATTAGTACAACCTCTATGAAAAACATTATGGAGATCCCTGAAAGAGCTAAAAGTAGACCTACCATTTGATCCAGCAATCCCACTACTGGGTATTTACTCAAATTAAAAAAAGTTGTTTTATCAAAAAGATACCTGCACTAGAATGTTTATAGCAGCACAATTCACAATTGAAACGATGTGGAATCAACCCAAATGCCCATAAATTCACGAGGGGATTAACAAAATATGGTATAGGTATACTGTGGAATACTACTCATCCATGAAGAATGTTGAATTAAAGTCTTCTGCAACAATTTGAATGGAACTGGAGACCATTATCCTAAGTGAAGTATCTAAAGAATGGAAAAACAAACACTACATGCACTTGCTATTAAATTGGAACTAACCGTGATGAGCACACATGTGCACAGAGGGAAGTAAAACTCAGTGGAAATCAACCAGGAGGGAGGGGCGAGGCAGGGATGGGTGAAAAAACTACCTGATGGGTACAAAGTGTACAATGAACACTATCTAGGTGATGGGCACACTATAACCCTGACTCAAGCAGAACAAAAGTGATGCATGCAACCAAAAACATTTGTACCCCTGTAATATTTTCAAATAAAAAAAGATTGATTTGTCTATTCATGATATTTTTTAGTTCCATATGAGTTTTGGATTTTTTTCCCTATTTCTGTAAAAAATTCTGTCGGGATTTTGACAGGAGTTGGTTTGAATTTGTAGATCACTTTGGGTTGTATGGACATTTAAAAAATATTTAATCTTCTGACCTGTGAATATAGAAGGACTTTCCATTTGTTTGTA
>NW_012155736.1:18114-18545 GCF_000956105.1 Propithecus coquereli
ATTAGTTTCCAATTTCTTACAAAATGAATTTATCTATGAATTGTTTCTGAATCAGTATTTTTCTGGGGGAAAGAAGAACTCAGGCTTCTTACTCTGCCACGTTGCTGATGTCAATTACCCTGGTTGTTATGTTTGGCAACTCAGAGAAACTACCAATTTAAACCCTGACGCACACACTGTTTCTGAGCACTAGCCTGTAAGTAGAAACTGTAGTGTGAGGGTTCGATAGTATGATAAAAACCCCAGCTGCCCATAGTTGGCAGAGGCTGCAGCAGCCTAAGATCAGACTGTTGATGGTGCCATCTCAGGACATCTCAGCCATGGATTGAGAGAGAAGATGGATCCATCAAAGGAAAGGAAGAAACAGAGGACCAGGAAACAAATGGAGGGAAGTGAGAGGTTAAAAGTGCTGGAGAGGAAGTGAGAAAGTG
>NW_012155737.1:0-1032 GCF_000956105.1 Propithecus coquereli
TGTAAACTGAAATAAAACATTTTAAAGTGATATCTGGTTCTCAGTGAAACCCCAGAGTTCAGAAACTCTTACCGAATATCTTTCTTATTTTTTTCATGGCAGCAAAGTCATTCACATAGGTTCAAGTAGAATCTGTTCTCCTTTTTATCAGAATAGAATTACATAAAGTGATTATGTAACCAAGACCTTACCTTCAGTGGCATATTTGAGACTAATTCTCATTCAGTTATGACAAGGCACTATTAAAGAATAAGATTAACTTTATACATAGAGACAGAGTCTAAAATAATCTCCCAGGAATACTGATATTCCTGACTAACAGGTTCCCAATCTTATAGGTAGCAAGGAAGGTCAGCTCCTGTCAGGCTAGTAGCCTTAGCAAATTTTGGGAACCTCAAAAAGAGGAAAATTCCTCCAAATTTATAGATGCTACAGGCAAAGTCCAGTGAAGAAAGTTTTTTGGGGTTTAGTTTACTACCCTTGCAATACACAAAATAGAGGCTTTTAAAAGTTCAATGTGAGATTTCCTCTGAAAACTTTCAAACATGTTAATTCAGTGGCTTTAGTGGTTGTTCAATACCACATGTCAATACATTTGCAAAGCAGCTCAAGGAGGCCTACATAGCTAATTACTACTTTTGCTGCACTTATGTAAATAATCACCACACACATAAACAGGACAAGCCTTTTCATGAATAAGAATAATCTTGAGAGAGACATTATTTATGATCACAAGGTGGGGGAGTGACTGCCAGGAAAAATTGAGGACGACTTTTTAAATGTTACAAAAGAGACTATTAGATGTCATTTCAATGAGAAGCTGGGCATTGTGTAGCCAATCTTCTGGAAATTGCCTAATTCCATAATTGTGTGCATGTTTGGTAATCTTTAGATGGCTTATTTCTCTGCAGAGATTTAATTTATGTCAAGTTCACTGGTGTCACTTGTTTCTTCCCATGGTAATGCAAAATGGTTGCTGTTCATGGTGATGCAAATGAATTTTGATGGGTAAAGAGATACATAGGTAAAGAG
>NW_012155737.1:12307-12592 GCF_000956105.1 Propithecus coquereli
CACTTGAAGCCATGCCAAACAGGATTTTACTCCTTCTACTCCACTGAAACATCTCTTATCAAAGTTACTAATGACCCCACATTGCTAAGCACAATGAGAAATATTTGCTTCTCATTTTAACTGACTATTCATTATAGTAGCAGTTGACATCATTGATCATTCCCTACTTCTTGATGCACTCATTTTCTTTACTTGACTCCCTGGACAAAACTCTCTCTTGGTTCTCTTGGTTCTACTCCAATCATCCACTCCTTTGCTTTTTCACGGCTTCCACAAAAGAAGTGG
>NW_012155737.1:12642-13009 GCF_000956105.1 Propithecus coquereli
AACACTGAACCAAAACATCAAAGGAAATAGAGGCTCAGTATGGTTAAATGATTTTTAACAAGGGTGCCCCAAACCATTTAATGGAGAAAGGACATTTTTTTTCAACAAAGTGCTTGGAAAAGTGGATACCCACATGTAAAAAATTGAAGTCGGGCCTTTCCCTTACCTTAAATCATGTACAAAGATGAACTCAAAATGGATCAAAGACCTACAAGAAAAACCTAAAAATAAAACTCATAGAAGAAAACTTAGGGGAAAAGCTGCATGACAATGGATTTAGCAATAATTTATTGGATATGACACCAAAAGCATAGGAAACAAAAGAAAAAAATAGACAAATTACACTACATCAAACTTAAAAACTTTG
>NW_012155738.1:0-329 GCF_000956105.1 Propithecus coquereli
CTGCTTGGAAAATGGGTAAATATTTAAAATATTCCTATTTCTGCATTATGTTGTTGTATGTTTTTGTCTGTTCAGGCTACTAACCACACACCGGGCGGCTTATAAATGGCAGACATTTATTTCTCACAGTCCTGGAGCTGGAAGTGCAGGATCGAGGTGCATCAGCCGTCCTCCCTGTTGTGTCCTCACCTGACAGGGCAGAAGAGGGAAGTGGGGGCTCCTTTGTCAGAGCACTAATACCATTCAGGAGGGCTCTGAATGGTAGATCACCTCCCAAAGGCTCCAGCTCCTAATCCCATCGCACTGAGGGTCAGGATTTCAACATATGA
>NW_012155738.1:12879-15383 GCF_000956105.1 Propithecus coquereli
AATGTATTAGCCAGTTGGAGAGATACACTGGTAAGAAATGGCCATCAGCAGGGCGGTCTCTTGCTGCGCAGCGTACAACTACAACAGAAGCCTAAAGTGCGCAGTGCAAGTCTTCCTCTAGAATGGAAAAGCTCCCGGTAAGCTGCTAACGGGAAATGTACGAAAGAGCATGAGACTAAAAGAGACCCAGGTAGGCAGGGATGCTCGCAGAGGCCTTGGAAAAGGAGCTGTTATTTTCTTACAAGTAATTTCGTGGTGTTATTAAAGTGAAGTTAAAATATTTAAGATATTAAACTGGTAGTCATTTTGTTGAGTCTTTTCCTAGAGTCCAGCAAGACCGGAAATTATTGGCTACAACGCATTCACATACGTGTAACATGTTAACTTTAATTTTTAAAATTGAGAACATGAATGCAGCAAGAAAGATGAATTGTTCAATAATGGTGTTGGGACAATTGGGCAGCTATCTGGGGGAAAAAAATCCCAGTAGAATAAATAGATTTATATGAAACCAAAGAAAACCATTGAAGTACTCAAAGAAAACATAGGAAAGGAGGACTTCGTGAGTATTCTATAATACCCAGAAGCCTGTTGCAAACGAAGGGCTAATTTCTTTATTTTTTTAAAAAGCTACTATAAGCCCAGGTACAATGGCTCATGCCTCTAATCCTACCACTTTAGGAGGCCAGAAGGGAGGATTGCTTGAGGCCAGGAGTTTGAGACCAGCCTGAGCAAGAGCAAGACCCCATCTCTACAAAAAATAGAAAAATTAGCTGGATGTAATCGTATGTGCCTGTGGTCCCAGCTACTTGGGAGGCTGAGGCAGGAGGATCATTTGAGCCCAGGATTTGAGGTTGCAGTGAGCTACAATCATGCTACCGCACTCCAGCCTAGGTGACAGAGTGAGACCCTGTCTCAGAAAAAAAAAAAAAAGAAACAAAAACACAAAAACAAAACAAAAATATCTTATCTGCCTTGGGGAAAAACCAGCTTGAGTACCTAGGTCAAAATAAAAATCTAAGGAAGAGGAGGAAAGGAGTGAGAAGGAAGAGACTTTTCTCCCCATTTCCTCCCTGAAAAACTCCATCTCTCCTTAAATTCTGAGTTAATTTACCGTATGGAGATTAAGATGGCTGTTGTTTCATTTCTGGGCTGAACAAACTAGATGTGATTTCTGTTCCTGCCTGCAGGGCTCTATCATCAGATCCTCTAACTTTGTTCCTCCTTCCAGCTCCTGATTCTTTCATTTCTTCTAATTGTGCCCCACTCTCTCCTTAAGGTCTTCCCTTCAGCACAGGAAACATACTAACAGTAGGAACTCAGTAGCTGGTGGATGGGAGAAGGGAGGAAGAGAGGGGTAGAAAAATGGGTGTGTGGATAGCAAGGGCCATTACAGGTGGTCTTCTTTTGGGGGAGGGGCAACTCAAAAATTATTAGTTATGTAATTAATGTTGAAAAAGAGGCCAGTTTTCCAAGGATGAAATTTGGGCTTGAAGGTTATATGTCATCTTTACAACTCTTACAACTAAGACACAGAATCTCTAGTCTCAACTTTATATATGAACTTGATCCTAGTTTCCAGCAAGACTTATTCGAAACCTTGGGTAAATTATTACAACTATTGCTACACAGCGTAGGGTCACCTCCACCATTGGCTGGATGTGTGGGATTGGCCATAATGCTATGGATATGGAATGTATGGAACAAATACTTTACGCTTTTTGAAATCCTAAAGGCTCTATAGGACATACCATATAGTATCAGTAACTGTGTTCCATTTATAAAATTTATATTTAGTGAAATTGTAAGAATGGAGGAAAAAGGAAGCACATCATGAAAAGAAGAAACAATGTACAGACCTGGGTTTATATAACCTTCATATAACTTTCATATGACCTTCAGGAACCTTTACGAAGTTTCAAGGTCTGAGTCTCAGTTTCCTCACTTGCATATGAGAGTAATAACTATACTGACCTCCCTAGGTTGCTATGAGGATAGTTAATAGGTGCTCAATAAATATCAGTTGACCGATTCTAAGACTGAATTAGCATTTAAAGTAAATCCTTCTGCTTGGATGAATAGGGAGCACTTCAGGTGAGGAGGTAACTATTTAAGCTGTGATTTGGAGGAAAAGGACAAAAAACTTATCTCAGGTCCAGGCTGACAGCTCAAAACCTACAGAAAGTGGGCATGTAAACTGAGTAGGTTGTTTTGTTTCATTTAATTGTCACTGTTGTTCCAGGTGTGCTGGCACTGGAAGAACTTAGCTGAGCTGGACCAGCTGTGGATGCTCAAGTGCTTACGGTTTAACTGGTACATCAATTTCTCTCCAACGCCTTTTGAGCAGGGGGTCTGGAAGAAGCACTATATTCAAATGGTGAAAGAACTTCGTGTTACCAAGCCTAAGGTAAATTTCAGACAAAAAGCAGCAAGCTTACAAACATAAGCTCCTTACAAATTCTGGAACTAAGACTATATCAAACTGGAAGTTGGGGAAGGGAGGT
>NW_012155738.1:28158-28480 GCF_000956105.1 Propithecus coquereli
GCAAGTACTCCTGGGGTGGTGGCTGCTGTGATCATCATCACCATTATCATTACCATGGTGATGAGGATGATGATGGTAATGATGCCGCTACTGAACATGATGGCAATGATGATGATGATGGTGGTGATGATATTCTTTGCTTTTACTGTTATTATTAATACGTGTTTTGAGAACAGAAATAATTAACTTTCTTCTTCTAGACACCTCCAAAAGATGGATTTGTAATTGGTGATGTTCAGCCAGTTACAAGCAATTCTCCAGAGGAAAAGCAGTCTCCTCTATCAGCTCTTTGGTCCTCTTCCTCTTTAAGAAAGAACAATAA
>NW_012155739.1:0-304 GCF_000956105.1 Propithecus coquereli
GAAATATTAAAGCACAGTGAATAGACCATAATAGTAATTTGTCAAAGCTGCTTCATGCCAAATCCAAAATATAAATGAATTAAATAGAATATCATGTCTGCTGTTTTATTGATATATAATAGTTATACATATTTTGGGGATACATTTGATATTTAATACCTGTATATAGAGTGTCATGATCAAATCGGGGTAATTGGGAGATCCATCACCTCAAACATTTATCTTTTCTTTGTGTTGTAAACATTCTAATTTTTCTCTTCCATTTTGAACTATAAAATAAATTATTGTTAATTATAATCTCTCT
>NW_012155739.1:1929-2259 GCF_000956105.1 Propithecus coquereli
GAGACAAAACTCCATGTGGTAGTCGCATTACAGGGTAACTTTGTGTATCTAGTGAAATAAATGTGCTTTTGTCAATTAAATACACAGCTTTTAGAATTTAGTTTGTAAATAGTTATCTTGCTAAGTGACAAGAAATATATTCATTAGGTTGTGTGATTTAATTTATTGTCGCAAAATTTATTCTGCTTGGTAGATACTTAAAATAGCTGAACTTATTTACTGATTTAGGACTCATTCAGAAACTATAGATCCTATGTTTTGCTTGAAATTTTAATCTTAATTGAGATCATTTGGCTCAGGCAAAATGCATCTGTAGCCAGGCTGAAAGAT
>NW_012155739.1:4899-5318 GCF_000956105.1 Propithecus coquereli
AAAAATAGTGAATATAATTGTAAGGTGCAAAATTAGGCAATGTGGAGAGTAAAATTATAAATAAAAAATTGTACTCTTGAGATGATGATCTATTGGTGCCTAGAGAGTGGGAAAGCATTGTTAATAAGATAACCCTACAAATTTGTATATTAATAAGAAGGATGTAAGTGATATAAAATTGTAGAAAATATTAGCATGGTTCAGAGGAGTAACTTCATCAAATTGGGAAGATCAAGGACTGCTTTCTGAAGTACATGCCTTGTGAACGGGACCCTGATATTTGTATAAGATTTTGGAAAGATGAATTAGAAAATTAAGGAGATTCAGCGGAAACTACAACAAAAACACAAAGGTTGGAAAACAGAAGATGTGTTTGGCTATATTGTGGGTCTGGCTTCCTTTTGGGTTCATGTAATGGA
>NW_012155740.1:0-266 GCF_000956105.1 Propithecus coquereli
ACATCTGGCTAATTTTTTATTTTTTTGGAGAGACTATAGATGCTTTAACTTAAAGGAAGGAATAATAGAGGAATTTATAAGGTAGAATCTCCACTCTTTGTGAAGTCAGGTGAGGCTAATCCTGTGTGGATTGATAGGCTAATCTATTGGAAATATGGGACTTGCCTGGTTTTCTGAGTAAGAGTTTTCTGACCCCATTATTTTAATGTTTTTATTTAAAAATATTTCAAACATACAGGAAAAATACAGAGAATTCCATAATAAAG
>NW_012155740.1:10871-11724 GCF_000956105.1 Propithecus coquereli
GTTTTAATCCTCTGGCTGGACCAAGTCAGATTTCATTACAACATCCTTGTGGGGCAAGGAGTGTCTAAACTGTTCTGTTTTACCAGGATTACATTATATGGAAGACACTACACACACAAAAAATTCTTAATCATGGACCAGAAGTATTTGAATTGAGTTTTGCTTTGTTTTTACTCTTATTTCTTAAACAATACTAGTAGAAGGTGATTTAACCTTAATTTTGTATTGATGACATGATTTGGGTTAAAAGCACAATATACTTAAGAAGATGGATATGGAGGAAACAAGGGTGTTTTAAACAACTTTTAAAAATCTCTTGTTTTTCCCCAAATGAGGTAACTGCAGTAATTTACATGCTTTCAACTAATGTACAATACTGCAGTGGTTATTATTATGCAGCTTATCAAGCATGTGTAATTAGCTAAGTGACTTTCAGCTGCTATCACAAAGATGTTGATTCACAAACTCATAAATAAAGATGCTATTGAAGAATGCATAAGTAGAGCATAATACGTAAAAATACGTATGATCAAGAAAAAGATAAGCTCACCAAAAGGTAAGCTAGTAAGTGAGAAAGTGACCTTTCTTCTTATACGACTGAAGAGGGAAAACAATTTATTAGAAAATTCTTTTTTTTGTTGTTCTTTGTATTGTTGGTTCCATCTGCTTTGTAAGAGAGTTGGCCAAGAATTATATAGGCTGTGCTATGTTCCTTGGCAAACTCTACACTAATTTCTAATTAGACTGGGGACAAGATCTATAGATGTCAACTTGAGACTGTATGGTTTACAGTCCAAATCTATTGTGCTTTTATATGTTATAAATTAAGCATTCTAATTATTTTGGCTTGTGA
>NW_012155740.1:14569-14874 GCF_000956105.1 Propithecus coquereli
TTGGTGAATCACACTTACGGATTTGTGAATGTTGAACCATCCTTGCATCACTGGGATGAAGCCCACTTGGTTGTGGTGAATTTTTTTTTTTTTTTCATGTGCTACTGAATTGGGGTTGCTAGAATTTTGTCAAGAATTTTTGTGTCTGTATTCATAAAGCATATTGGTCTATAGTTTTTTTCTTTCATTGTGTGGCTTTGGTATCAAGGAGATTGTGGGTTTGTAGAAAGAGTTGGGGAGGATTCCCTTCTTCTCAATGTTATGAAATAATTTCTATAGTATGAGTACCAATTCTTCTTTGTAGA
>NW_012155741.1:0-382 GCF_000956105.1 Propithecus coquereli
TATTGGCAGAGAGGAGGGCAGCAGAATAGCATCTCGAAGAGCACCAGCCTGCCTTTAAGCAGAAAAACTGGGCTTTTTAAAGGAGAGTTTTCGAGTGATGGGTATCACATATCCCGGCTTCCAGCTATCATTTAACTGTAATTGGGGGTTTCGGGTTGACCTTATCTCAGGTGACAACGGTCTTGTGACCCTTGTCAGGACAGTTCTGTTGAGCCATCTGCTGTGGTTTAAAATAATAGAAAACACACAGCAAAGAATATTTTCTGCCCCTTTGATTACTGGCCTCGGGAAGGAATGCAGGTTTTAATTCCCAAAATGGGTGGGGGAGTTTAAAGAGACAACTCATAAAATATTTCCTTGTCCTTTTTCAGATGTTTACTTC
>NW_012155741.1:12243-12784 GCF_000956105.1 Propithecus coquereli
CTGAAGTTTTCCAAATTAGTGAAAGACATAAACCTATAGATTCAAGGAGATCCAAGAATCCTCAAACAAAATAATTCCAAAGAAATCCGCATTCAAACACACTTAACAAAACTGTTGAAAGCTAGAGAGGAAAAAATCCTAAAAGTAGCCAAAGAAAAGCAAAGCACTTAGAGGGGAAAACAATTTGAATGGCTGTGGATTTCTCATTAGGAACCATGGAGGAAAGGAAAAAAAGTGGAACATCATTTTCAGAGTGCTGATGAAAATAATTTTCAACCTAAATTTCATATCCAGTGGAAGTATTCTTCAGAAATGAACATGAAATCAAGACATTCTCGGGTGAAGGAAACTAAAAAAATTCATTGTGAACAGGCTTGCTCTAGAAAACTACTACAGAATGTTTTTAGAGAGGAAATGATACTAGAAGGAAACCTGGAGCATCAACAACGAGTGATAGTAATGGAAATGGTAAATGTCCGGGTATTTGTAATAAACTGTTATTCTCTTGAGTTCATTAAACACCTTTGATATTTGAAAGTAC
>NW_012155741.1:12834-13268 GCF_000956105.1 Propithecus coquereli
TATTGTTTGTTATTTTCAAAGGAGAAATAAAGGGAATGCAAGAATGGCAGTGCTACCTTTTAGGGGGAAGAAATATTCAAGTTAAAATTTGTAATGTTTTCCTTAGTTATCTGATAGGAATAAGATCCAAAAGGTATTTTCCCCAATATAAAGATATCAAAGAAATCTTGGAACCTGAATCCTGGGAGAATTATGGGGAACTTATTTCAGTTCAAGCTTCAAAAGCAATAAAAAAGGTTTATATAAGAAAACAAAATAAAAGTAGAAATGAAGTTTGTTGGTCCTCATTCAAAAGAGTCCTATAATGGCCTGTAAAGAAAACCAAACCAAAAAGAAATTACAACTGTCACATTGGTTTGACATTGAACTGAAACTGTTGAATTAATGTATTTTTTATTTGTATCATCCCAAGTTTTTCGATATTCATTGATTTT
>NW_012155741.1:13512-14021 GCF_000956105.1 Propithecus coquereli
TAGCGTTTCCAAGAATTTATGGTCTGACTGAATTTTTTGAGAAATTATACAACCTTACAGCCTTTTAGTAATCTTACTGTGACTTTAAAAATGCCATGCTTATAAATTTTGCTAATAGATTTCCTAGAGTGTTCTTTAAAATCATGCACAATTGTATATTTATTTTAAAGAAACACTTACATTGTACTAATACTAAACATATACTCATAGTTACTAATATTTACATCATAGTTCTTGGCCATTATGGGGGTCACAGGCTAATTTGAATATCAATATTAATCTATGTCTCCTTTCTCTACATTACACATTTATAGATTTAAGCAATATTTTGACATTCCACTCATACACCATTTTGAATATATACATCCCAAGGTAAGGAAAGGACCTCAGGCAAGTATACAATGTGGACATTTATCTTTACACGCACTTCAGCTATTAATATTATTTCTAACATCCCTTTACTAATGCATTTGTGAAACCTTTAATCAAGTACCTAATATATTATTGCA
>NW_012155741.1:14261-16210 GCF_000956105.1 Propithecus coquereli
TTGTAGTTATTTCCTACTTATTGCTTAGCCTGAGGTTTTACTACTATAAAACTTAATGCCCAGTACCTTAAGGGTTACGCTAGTGCAATGCTAATTTTATTGTTTTAAAGTTACCACTGTCACAAGCTGAAGGTTCTCCCTACTCTGAATAATTTTCAAAAGTGAATGAATTGCCTAATGATTCTTAGTGCAAAGGATTCTAGCTTCTGATTGTAATCTAAACTGAAGTATTGCTTGGATGTTTATTCATAGTGATTATATAAAAAGTCTTAATTTTTCAGCCAAGCATTTTAGAATCTTCATATTCTATTGCCAATAAACTTATCCAAACTTCTTTTTCCCTGCTCTTTAAAAATATTATTCTCAAATTATCAGCAATATTAAAGCTTAATATTTATTAAATGTGTACTTTTTCAAGGCACTGGGCCAAATGCTTTATCTTATTTTAATATGCCAAATGCTCTTTGAAGTAGGGATTATTATTGTTCCCATTTTACATGTAAGGAAACAGAGGTCTAGGTGTGTTAAGCAAATTGTCCAAGATCACAAAAATACTTTTGCCCAATTCAATGAAAAATCTATGAAAGTAGGATTTTTGTTGGATTGGTTTAATGATGGTTCCCAAAAATATACTGTGCTCTGGGACACAGGTAGAACACAATAAATAATGTTTTAATGTTCTGGAAATTCTTCATTTGTTCCTCCTGCTTCAGTTTCCACCATTTTTTCACCTTTCCCTGTGTCCTGGGTATGACCTTATGAACTGCATTAACTTATTTCACTTGCTTTCTAGCTTCCTGTTGGGCTCAGCTAATGGTATCATTGCAAGAGATCTAGGCCACCATGAGGCTGTTCTGCCACTTGATCCATGTAGCTCAGCAAATGCAATGGTGTTTGAAATACCTACTGCAGATAGGAGTGCTATAAGGAGCTATCAGTAGGACACTATAAGAGAAATACATTGTATACTTTTAGGATTTTGAAGCAAAGTTGTGCCATTTTCTGCAAAAATCTATTCTCCTTTTACAAAATAATCTTTGGCTTGCTATTGAGCCTTACTGGAAACTTAAAAAAAACTTGGACTATGGACCAGCAAGTTATCACAGGACCTCAGCTGCTCAGCATAAACTGGCTGTTGTCCAATCCAATAAACTGTAAGATTGGGCAGCAGGTGCATCGACATTCCATCATTAAATGGAAGTGGTGTATGTGTTATTGGGCTTGAAGAGATTCTGAAGGCACAAGTAAGGTACATGACCAGGTGGCACAGATGTCTATGAGCCCTGGTAAATTGCCTCCTTCCTCTGAACCTGCACCTATGGACACATAAGGTGTTTCCAATAGCATGTTGACTGAGGAAGAACAAAATTCAGGTCTAGGTGATGGATATTTCTGTGTAAATATGCTAGCAATTCTTGAAAGTAGATGGCTGCAGTATTATATGCCTCTTTATGGTGGCCTTAAGGAATAGTCAGAGATTTAAGAAGTGAACCTTGTTGTTCATTTTGCTTAGAGAGAAATAACCAGAAAATGGATTTGCACTGATTGTAGACAATGGTTACTGTTTTGGCTGGATAGAGAACTATTAATAAAAGGGAAAAAATTGGAAAGTTTGCAATAAGCAGGTCTACAGAAGAGGTATATGTTAGACTTCTCTGAATGGACGCGAAGTGTAAAGCTATGTGGGTTTCATATGAATGCTAACTAAGAAATAACCACAGAGGAGTAAAAACTTAATAATCAGGTAGATAAGATAAAATTTGCTTTGGATATAAGCTGATCTTTTTTGTCATGTGGACTCACAAACAAAGTAGCATGATGTCAGGAATGGAGGTTTTGCAAGGATCCATCAACAAGGATATTCACTTGCTAAGCCCTTCCTGCACTACCAATGGCAGAGACAACATGGGACCATCAGTATGGCATAATTACCCCAGAAATGCGGGGAA
>NW_012155741.1:16626-17811 GCF_000956105.1 Propithecus coquereli
TTTTTGCCACTGAGTTTTGAGATTGTGAATATAGTGCTGCCAACTGTCACGCCTCCTTCATTACATACTGATCATGGGAAAATAAGCGTGGCATTTAGAAATAAACTGAAGTGGAACGTGTTGGGGGAACTCATGTTCTTTTCATTCGAAAAAGAAAATTCAATTACTGTAACTCAAGGGCCCTTCTGCCCTCTTATGCAGCAAAATAGAATGACTCATCCGCTGATACCTTTGGGAAAATTAAATTGGACATATTCAGTTCAGCTCTGCCACTTCTTACTTTTGGAATGGAGCGGTTGTAAGGGGTAGAAAAAGAATGCTACCGTCATTGCCTGTGACTCAGAGACAAGTCTGTCTACATCCGTGGTTCACTTAGTCCACTTGGCTGTACTATCTCAGCTATATCTTTCAACTTAGCATTATCGGTAATAATGTTGACTGTCACGACTTATTCTCAATTGATGCAGTATCTTGACTGGGAAGAGGAATCTGAAGAATTTGGCCATTTCCAAACACTACAGAAAGCAAAGCATAGAGAACCTCTTCTCTTGCTGTTTAAATCCTTAATTTCATCTATCCTTTAGGTCAGCTACCACCTCTCTTATACGTAGAATAAGTAAGCTGATAAATCCCTTCTCTTCTTAATTGAATTCCATTTGTATTTGCCAAATCGATAAACTTTAATAACATGGTGATGCTTATTCATTATATTTTCTTGCACAGAGGAGTTAAAATGTTACTATATTTATATAATGAGGATAATAAGTTGGTTTAATCTTCTCCAATGAACTCTACATATATAACGCTATCAGTGCCAACAATGTAAATCTGTTGTTTTCTTTCTTTGTGGGTCTCAGAAATGTGACGAGCTTTAGTGCAACATTTCCTTCATAGGCTTTAATACCCTGGTTACTATCAATAGAAGATATTATCGTAAGTCCTTCTGTCTGGTTGCTTGAATGATCAGAACAAACTTGAATTGTTCACAGATTCACTGACTCTATTCATCATTCAAAATATGCGTAATTTTCATCATAGTACATTTCCTCAGACTCAATTTTTCCAGGACACTTTTTTCTTTATCTGAATATAGCTTTTCTGACACAATTTGCTTGTGTATTGTCAATGTGAACGAATACACCATTGATAGATGTAGCGTTTCCAAGAATTTATGGTCTGACTGAA
>NW_012155741.1:21302-25460 GCF_000956105.1 Propithecus coquereli
TTTTTTATTTTTTTGAGACAGAGTCTTACTCTATTTTCCAGGGTGAAGTTCAGTGGCCTGATCATAGATCACTGTAGCCTGAAACTCCTGGGCTCAAGCCATCCTCCTGCCTCAGCCTCCCAAGTAGCTGGTACTACAGGTATGTACCACCACCACAAGCTAATTTTTTTCATTTTTGTTGAGATGGGTTTTCACTATGTTGCCCAGGGTGGCCTTGAGCTCTTGGCCTCAAGCAATCCTACCACCTTGGCCTCCCAGAGTGCTGGGGTTATAGCTGTGAGCCACTGCACCCAGCCTGAATACTGCTTGTGACAAAGAAACTTGGGTTAGAGCAAATCATGTGTGGCAATAGACCCATGATATTGGAATGCAGTGATTCTTATCATGTTTCCCATCTCTAGCCTGAGATAAGAATAAAAAGGCCTTAAGAGGGCATAATTTAGTGTCAACTGGGTGGCAACACCTTGTGGGCAGATGAATTATATGCTCTAAATCAGTGACAAATATATGGTACCATTTCTTTCATAGGCAGGACCCAAAGGTGCACACGATAAAGGTGCCACGATTCTCACTAATAGTATTGGTAACTATTGCACACTTGTAAAACCTTTGTTTACCATTTACACAATTTTGGAATCTACTGATTTAGAAAGTTTAGTTTCCAAAGAGGAATACTTCAACGAGGAAACCAAACTTGATACATGTAAGAATTTGCTATCTTGCTGGAAGAGGAAAAACAATCAGCCGAGAAGGCTGAGAACAACCACAGAGTTAAATGAGAGAGAGGGAGAGACAGAAAAGAAGATTGAGCTAAGGAAAGAAATGGTGATTATGTACAGAAGTTTTTTTTGTTTTTTGTTTTTTTTTTTATAGAGCAGTGATCCACCTTCTTTGGGTGACAATACTCTGATTTTTCTTTGAGGATGACCTTGTACTTTATACTGTATTACTAATATTGGGGGCTGTTACTCAAAGTGCTCACCATGTTTTCATCCTAGACAAAGCATAGCCTCATAATCCAAACTGGGTAAATTCAACTTTGCCCCTAGAACTTTATCTTTTTATTGTTATTTTTTTTTATTTCAGAATATTATGGGGGTACAAACATTTTGGTTACATATAGTGCCTTTGCCTCACCCAAGCCAGGGCTACAAGCATGACCTTCCCCCATACAATGCACTCAGCATCCATTAACTGTGAGTTTACCCATCCCCACGCCCCCACCTGATTGGCATCACACTTCCATGTGAGCACATTAGTGTTGATCAGTTAGTACCAATTTGATGGCGAGTACATGTGGTGCTTGTTTTTCCATTTTTCTGATACCTTACTTAGTAGGATGGGCTCAAGCTCTATCCAGGATAATATAAGAGTTGATAGTTCAACATTGTTTTTTCTAGTTGAGTAGTATTCCATGATATACATACACCACATATAATTTATCCACTTACGTATTGATGGACACTTGTGTTGTTTCCACATCTTTGTAATTGCGAATTGTGCTGCCATAAACATTTGAGTGCAGATGTCTTTATTATAGAATGTCTTTTCTTCCTTTGGGTAGATGCCTAGTAGTGGGATTGCTGGATCAAATGGTATTTCTTTTTTTTTTAGCTCTTTCACATATCTCCAAATTACTTTCCACAGGGTTTTATTAATTTGCAGTCCCAACAGCAGTGTAAGAGTGATCCTATCTGTCCACATCCATGCCAGCATTTGTTGTTTTGGGACTTTATGATAAAGGCCATTCTCACTGGAGTTAGGTAATATCTCATCGTGGTTTTGATTTGCATTTCTCTAATGATTACAGATGTTGAGCACATTTTTATATGTTTTGTGGCCATTATTCTGTCTTCTTCTGAAAAGTTTCTGCTCATGTCCTTTGCCCATTGTTAGATGGAGTTTTTTGATTTTTTTCTTGTTAATTTTCTTAAGTTCTATATAGATTCTTGTTATCACCTCTTTATTAGATGTGTAGCATGCAAATATTTTCTCCCATTCTGTAGGTTGTCTATTTGATCTAATGATACTTTCCTTGGCTGGACAGAAGCTTTTTAATTTGATCAGGTCCCATTTATTTATTTTTGTTGCTGCTATGATTGACTTGGGAGTTTTCTTCATAAATTCTTTTCGTAGGCCAATGTCTATAAGAGTTTTCCCAACATTTTCTTCTAGAATTCTTAACGTTTCACCTATTAGGTGTAGGTCTATTATCTATTATGAGTTGATTTTTGTGAGAGGTGGGAGGAGTGGATCCAGTTTTAATCTTCTGCATGTGATTATCCAGTTTTCCCAGCACTATTTATTGCATAGAGATTTTTTTCCCCAATGTTTATTTTTGTCTGCTTTGTCGAAGATTAGATGGCAATATGAGCATGGTTTTATATCTGCATTCTCACTCCTGTTCCAAAGGTCTATATCGCTGTTCTTATGGCAGCGCCATGCTGTTTGAGTTACTATAGCCTTATAGTATAGCTTGAAGTCTGGTAGACTGATGCCTCCCAATTTGTTCTTTTTGCTTAAGACTGCTTTGGCTATACGAGGTCTTCTCTGGTCACATACGAAGTGTAGAATTATGTTTTCTAGATCTCTAAAGGAGGGTGATGGTATTTTGATAGGGATTGCATTAATTCTGTAGATCACTTTAGGTAGTATGGACATTCTAACAGTATTGATTCTGCCAATCCATGAACATGGTAGGGTTTTCCATCTGTTTACATCTTCTAAAATTTATTTTCTCAGTGTTTCGTTGTTTTCCCTATATATGTCTCTTACCTTCTTCGTTAAATATATTCCTAAATATTTAATTTTCTTTGATGCTATTGTGAAGGGTATTACATCTTTGATTTGGTTTTTGGCTGGAATCTTATTGGTGTATATGGATGCCACTGATTTGTGTGCATTGATTTTATATCCTAAGACTTTACTGAATTCATTCATCAATTCCAGGAGTCTCTTGGTTGAATCCTTGGGATTTTCTAGATATAATATATCATCAGCAGAGTGAGAGTTTGACCTCTTCTGCCCCTATTTGGATACCCTTAATTCCCCTCTCCTGTCTGATTGTTCTGGCAAGAACTTCCAGCTGCCTGCCCCTGGAGAGCTAGTGTTGGGGGTGACGATTCAGGAGTTGTCAGATGCCGGTCCAGCAGGCTGAATCAACAGGCCACCAGCTGTCACCTCTGCAACACGGTTTTGCAGTCTCGCATCTGCTTAGTAGAGGGTCCTGCTCTTTATGTCCCACCCTGAGCCAGCCAAATCGTGAACAGTTTCCAGGGGTAGAGCCCCCTTTTTAGCATTCACCTCCTGTGCTTTGGTCCTGCTGACCACCATAGGTGGTGCACCTGTCTCCAAACTCCCTCACATGGTCACGGTGATGGGAAGTAACCACTCAGACTAGTCTCTCCTTCACCCAGCGTGGTCCCAGAACAGAGCACTGGAGAGTTCAAAATGTTTCCCACTATTGTCTCATCTCCACAGAGTCTGTCATCCTATGCCATGACTTTGCACCAACTTCATGCCTGTCTCTGTCTGAGTGGGCATGGAGTTCTGTGGGGGAACTGGGCATCCTCCTGTGGGTCAGATCGCGCTGCGCTGGCTGGCCAGGCGGGCGCGGCCATCCCACGCTCTATTTCTTATTGTATATCTCGCACTCCCCAGTCTTTGCAAACATATCTCTCTTTCACCTTTTTTTCTGTGTGCTACGTGTGCCAGGCTGTTTCTCCAGAGATTCACAACACTGTTCTTGGGGGGAATGATCCACTTGTGTGTAGCCATCTGAATCCTTCACCTCCTTCTCTAAAAGCAGTCCGCCAGGAGGCCACCACTAATCAGCTATTTTTTTTCTTCTGCCCCTAGAACTTTAAACCTTACCAGAAGATATGTAGATTAGAAATTCTCATAGCTAGGTTTCTTTTTTTTTCCCCCCATTTTTTTTTAGCAGTGTACTGAAGAGATGTCATTAGTTTTTACCACCTTTATCCCACAAGCACCTATTGTTCTAATTTTTTTTCTGAAGTCTAGTTAGTTAACTTTTCTTTTAATTCTATGAAATACATTTATTATTGTGTTTTGATGTTGTTACTCAGGGTTATTTTTTATGGCTTGCAACTAAAGAATTAAAAAGTACCTACAATAAGGATAATTTTTTTTTTTTTT
>NW_012155741.1:25510-26067 GCF_000956105.1 Propithecus coquereli
ACTACAAGTCTAAACACAAAAATTAAAAGTCAGAGATTATCAGAATAGATTAAAAATTGCCCAACTACATGTTATCTGTCAGGAACTTTCTTTGAATATAATGATATTTGTAGGCTAAAAGTAAAAGGATAAAAATAAATACATATATCTTACAAACACTATTGAAAAGAATGATGGAGTAGCTGTAACAATGTCAGACAAAGTAGACTTCAGAAAAAAGAATAACCATAAATCACATAAAATTTCTTCCTAGCCAAAAATCCTCAGGTAGTTTCCAATCACTCATGGAATAATATCTAAATCCATTATCCTAATCTAACCAAAACTCTTTAAAAACCATATGTATACTCCTACCCAGGCACTCCCCATCTGCTTACAAGCTGTTTTGCTTCATAGCTCTTAAAACTATCTGAAATTTTCTTATTCATCATGTTTTGTTTATGTCCCCTAGAACATAAGCTCCATAACAGAAGTGTCCTTGCCTGTGTCGTGCACTCTACTGTCCTTGGTGTCTATAAACTGCGCATGATATAGAAGAGATAATCAACAAATAACTT
>NW_012155741.1:32050-34254 GCF_000956105.1 Propithecus coquereli
GCCCGGCAGGATAAAATATTGGTCATAGAATTTGGCAACTTGGAAGTCATCATTGACCTTGAAAAAAGTTTAACTTATTTCATGAGTACTGAAATGATGTTAGAACTTGATGAGATGGAGACATGGAGTATAAACTTTTTTTGAGAAAACTTGCTGTATAAGGGAGTGTCTTAGTCCATTATGTGTTGCTATAACCGAATACATGAGATGGGTAATTTATTTAGAAAAAGGGATATATTTAGCTCATGGTCTTGCAGGCTGGGAAGTTCAAAATTGGGCAACCTCATTTTGCAGCTTCTGGTGAGGGCCTCGTGCCAAAACTTGCTGGAGAAATGGAAGGAGAACGGGGTGCATAAGAGAAGGCAAAACAGGAAGGACAACTTTGCTTTATAACAACTTGCTCTTGGGGAAACTAATCTATTTCTGTGAGAAGGAGAACTCACTTATTTCTGCCAGACTGCATTAATCTATTCCTGAGGGCAATGCCTCCATGATACAAATACCTCTCACTAGGCCCCACCTCCCAATTCTGCCATATTGGGGAACAAGTTTCAAAATGAGTTTCAGAGGGGACACACTCAACCACAACAGGGAGCAAAGACTTGGATGGAGTTGAAGAAATATGTAGTATCAAGGAGAGTTTATTTTTCAGATAGAAACACCAGAATATGTTTTTGTAGTGATAGAAAAACATTTTTTCATTTAATAAATCTTATAAGTTTAAAACTTAAACTCAAGGTGTTTAATTAAACATATGAATCTTATGTTTTTATTTGTGAATCTGACAAGGTTTAACATTCACAGTTAAGGGGCCCTTGAGTAAGGCTAATTCCCATGTTTATAATCATGAGACTGATTCAATTATTCTAATAGGACTATGTTCTGGGATTTTGCATCAGCTCAAATTCACATGCTCGCTTTGCTGTCTGGCCGGAATAGCTCTAGCAACTGTTTGCGCTATTCCTTCCACCCTGAAACCTGGGCCCTGTATTGCCGGGTGAGGAGCCACTGCCAGAGCTGCTCAGCTTCCCCACGGTGCCTCCCCTGAGGATATAGTCCTCCACCCTCTGCCTGCAGGCTCTCCTGTAGCTGCAGTGGCAGAAGACACCAAGAAACTCACTAAAACATATGTAAGTAAAGCCTACTTGGAGTTAATGGCAGATAGAGTAAACTTTGGGCAATGAGAGATAGGAGCCTGGGGGTAAATTCTTCCCCCTTCTAATTCCAAGATGACTGGTTGGAGACAGAGTAGTTCCATATGACTTCATACAGCAAGTCAGAGGAATAAACATTTCCTTGTACTTTCACCTTCCTTATCTCACTCCTCTTTTCCCTTATTTCTGTTTACCTAAAATTACAGTTCACACCACAGTGTTATCCCTAAAATTATGCCTCAGTCTTTTTTATTCTTTCTAAAAATCACATCTTTTGACAGCCAGAATCTCATAAATATTACATGCACATAAAATGCCATATTTGCACAGATTCTTTAATCAAAATATTAATGTTGTAAGCTTCATTCTCTTAAGCATTTCTATATGTAATTCTAAATTGCGCTTAGCACGAAATATGTTTAGCCACTACACAAATCATTTTTACCACCACAAACAATTTAGGGAACATTCTCCATATGTTTTATGCAATTGCCTTCTGAATTTGCCAAAGTTTCTTACAGATTATTTTTGATTACTGAGATGAAGATCGAATTCTAGTTTGCAGCACTGATAGCATTCATTAGCAATGTTTATAGTCTGTAACAGGAACTCCCTAATTTGCAGGAAGAGGTGACCATATAGTCCTTGTCTCTGTGTTTACATCATATTATGTACTATTTTTTTTCTTCTACTCACACTGGCTGCTATATTATTTGATGGGGCTTAAATATTTTTTGGATCTTTACATATTGTTAAGTCTTCTCTCCTATCTCAAAAACTTTTGCCCTTAGTGGAAAATTTTTTCTTCTTATTTTCTTACCTGTTAAAGCCATAAAATCTAAGACATTTTTTTAGATTTTCACTTGGCTTTGCCTAGTTACATAGTTGTAAAGTTCTAATAAAATCTTTCCCAAACCTATGTATATATTAGAATCACCTGAAACTATTGTTAAAATATATATTTCTGGGCCACATTCCCAAAATTTCTGATTTACTAGGTTTGGGGAAGGGCCCAAGAATTTGTATTTCTTATAAATTCCAAAGGAATAC
>NW_012155741.1:38050-39467 GCF_000956105.1 Propithecus coquereli
GCCCCCTTTCCCAGCTTCTGGTAACTATCATTCTACTCTCTACCTCCGTGAGATTCACTTTCATGGCTTCCACATATGAGTGAAAATGTGCTGTATTTGTCTCTCTGTGCCTGGCTTATTTCACTTAACATAATGACCTCCAGTTCCATCTGTGTTGCTGCAAATGACAGGATATCACTTTTTATGGCTGAATAGTATCAAAAATTCTTCTTTTACATCTTGTGGTAACAACACATTTTTGTTCAATAGATTTTAAACACTTTTTTATAATCTAAGCTCCATGAGCTTGAGACCTTATTCATCCTGGTGATTTCCCCATTTAGTCAACAATTGTTTATTGAGTGCTTGCTATTTATTCTTTCATTTATTCTTCAATATACATTTTCTGAGTATCTACAATATTCCAAGGACTTGTCAATACACTATGGATCGAGGTGAACAAAAGAGAAAAGGACCCTTGTCCTGTGGCACTTATATCGTAATGGGTGGTTTCAGGGAAGAAGGCTGGTAAATAAATAACACCTGAATAAGCAAGGCAATTTCAGAAAATAGTAGTTACTGCGTAGTCAATCAAACAGGACTATAAAATGAAAGCTGTGGCAACAGTCTGTAAGGAAAAGGCTTTTCAAGACATCGTTTGAGATAAAACACAAATGCTGGGAAGGAGCCAACCTGTAAAGGTATCATTCCAGGGAGAGGAGATGTGAACAAAATGGCCCCTGCCAGTCACCATGGGGACAACTTTCTTTTTATTCTCATTTCCATCTTTCTCATGCTGGACTTCATTATTCGTACCAAATATTATTGTGCTTTACTAACTGATCTCTCTACCTTTATTCTTTCTGATGTCCAGTTTAGGCATTTATTCACCTGACAGACTTATCTTTTTGAAACACAACAATTACCATATAATTCACTTGTTCAAATATCCTAATTTGTTTTTCTCAGCCTATAGTATCTCATCTAAACTCTGTAGACTGTCATTATAATCTCTGTTTTCATGGCAATCTGCATTTCCAGCCATATTTTTCAGCATTCCCTTTCATACACACTTACCTCCACCAAAATAATGTACCCACTGTTCCTTATTTTACTTCATATCTGAGATTTTGCTCCTCTTGTGCTTTTAACCTAAATTCCCTTCTACCTTGAATCCTCACATGTCCAAAATGTTCCCATATTTCAACAGTTAATAGAATTTCTGACCCTACTGTAAGATTTTCCTAAATGAGTAAATTATTTGAAATCACTATGTCATTGTTTTCAAACCAGAAATATAAAAAAGACTAGAAGAGTGATTTCAAAAAACAGACCTTAAGCAGATACATGATATAATGGATATTTGTTTTATTTATTTATTTTTTTCCCCCAGAATCTCTTTCTAATGACCTGAGGATTTGTTGCTTTACAGATAATG
>NW_012155741.1:39922-44351 GCF_000956105.1 Propithecus coquereli
TATTACTACTTTGTTTTAATTAGTGACTCTGAATGAAGTATGATTTCACCCTTTGTGAAAGTGCCTTGAACTTACTCCACTTACATGGATTCCGCAGCTTTGTTGCCAGGCAACCAAGTTCAAATTGCTGCTTTGCCTTTGCTAAGAAAAATCAACAGTACCACACGTTCACTTTGCATTTTTAAAACGTAAAACATTTTTTTAAACTCATCTTATTTTTGTTCCACTTCTATGCAACATAGTGTTGGAAGTCCGAGCAAGAGAAATAAGGCAAGAGAAGAAAATCAAGTGTATCCCAAGGGGGAAAGAAGAGGTCAAGATATCGCCCTTTGCTGATGAAACGATCTTATACCTAGAAAATCCCAAATATTCCACCAAGAGACTCCTGGAATTGACAAACAAATTCAGCAAAGTCTCAGGTTACAAAATCAATGTACACAAATCAGTAGTATTCCTATACACCAACAACACTCAAGCTAAGAATCAGATCAAAGACTGAGTACCTTTCACAATAGCTAGAAAGAAAATAAAATACCTAGGAATATATTTAACCAAGAAGATGAAAGATCTCTATAAAGAGAACTACAAATCATTGAGGAAGGAAATTGCAGATGATGTAAACAAAAGGAAAAACATATCATGGTCATGGATTGGCAAAACTTGACTCTTTAAAGTAGTTGTATCTTTTATCGCTGTGTCCTTGATGAATCTGCTTTACAAACTATTTACATTCTATTTCTTACACTTTACAATTTTTCTATTTTGTCACCTTTGGAACTTGGCATTGATATCCATTTTTGATTTTCAGTTTAGCAGGATTCTATGATAGTTGTTTGCTTATTTAATAATGAAGTACCAACAACATTAATAATGGAGGTATGAAAAAGAATAAATAATTAATTCAGCAAATATTTCAATATTCTAGTTACTCCCTATAGGACTGAGAAAATAGCAGTGACCAAAGCAAGCAATAATTCCTTCCCTTATAAAGCTTACATTCTACTGAAGGAAGTTAGTGAATATATAAGTTAGCAAATATATATAGTTGGTGTAGATGAATTTTAAGCAGGAAAATATCCAGATTTTGCTAAATCTATAACTCTTTTACCATTTAAGGACACTTCTGAAAAGAAATAATAACAAATTATGGATACAAAATTAGTTAAAACTCCTCTGGAGTTTTATAAACTTTCCTCCAATGAGTCACCTCTAGCAATAGGAGTCTATTATTACACTCAAATTTTAGAAGTCTGAGGCTAGTGTAAAATTCTCTTATATCCCAGGCATATCACAATGGGCAGCCATATCCTGATACACTTTTATACTTGTAGGCCAAAAATTAAAATGCATATAGCCTTTATATAACCTTTTCATTAAGATTTGCTTTCAAATGAGTTGATTTATTTATTAATACAAATAATATTATGTAGAGGAAATGCAAGAAACCCAACATATCACACTCTCACATTTATAGAACTATCTAATGAATTCTACTCATCTACTAATCTCATTTTATTGAGCAAACATTGAACCTATGTCGTTTGAATTCTCGTGTTAAAAGGAAAAGGACCATTTCATAAAGGAATCTTGTACTCCTTAATTAAATTATAAATTTCAGAGGTAGTTCATTGTATGACTCATTGGCCTTTATCTCTCTGGTTTTCTAATTTAAATTGAATTCACATAAGCATTTCTAAAAACCCACACTGGTAATTTGTTTCTAAAAATGCACTTTGGGAATGGATTTTGTAAATGTGTTTATCTCAATTGAAAGATAAAGTAATCCAAGTGTTTCAAAAAATTCAGAAAAACTGACAGTTTCAATAAATATTTTTCATTCATGTATGTGAATGAAGACTTATTTTATTTTAAGAAAGTAAGCACTTTACAGAGTTGGCACTTTCTAAAAACTTATAAAAGCTTTCAAATTGTCTGTTCTAAGATTCTGAATAGAGGGATATAGGCCAGAAGGATCATCATGCACATGAAGTGTGGATGAGAAAACTATGGGGCATGAAGGCAGTCGGGCTCAACTGTGGTTTTAAGTTTTGGCTGCTTTTGCCAGAAATTCTTTAATAAGTTTATGGGAGTGATTTATCTAGAAGGAAATTTGTAATTTTATAAAGAAATACTTTCTCATTCTCAGAGAATCTAGACAACATTTTATGTGCTAGATGTTTATGTTTAAGGGTTGGGGCTACCTTTGAAAGGGCCAACATAAACTCTTTCTGGAGAGTAATCTAAGCCTTCGCTTGAGGAAGAGGAAGTGAAATGTCGGCTTGCATTTTTGAAGAAGCTGAATCAAACAGGAGCAGGCTCAGGAGAAATGGGGAAAGGGAAGGAATGTTAGAGTCCTAGGGTTCAGAGGCAAGAGTCTTTTCTCTGATGGGAGTCCCATTTATTTCATCAGTTTTAGGCTTAAAAAGCACCAAATCTGGTAGATGGGAGAAGGTTCTCCAGTGAGGAACATGATCTGAGTCGCCAGGGTCCATGGTGAATAAAAAAATTTATCTCAGCACTTCAGCTGGGAATGATTTTGCACTTGTTCCCTGATGGAAGTATTTCCTTATCTCTGTCCTGGGTAATCTTTACTGGCAATCTTCTAATTATCTCAAAATCAGGATTGCCAAAGTAATTTTGGGAGTTTCAATTCTCCAATGCCACATCCTTTGGCTATCGGGTGGGATGCCTCCCTGCCTTCACTCAGAAGCTGGCACCTCTCATGGTGGAGGCTGGAAAGCAGCTCCCTTGCCAGTGTCCTGCGGCTAAAATAGAGCACTTGAGGACGGGAGTCCTCACATATCCACGCTTGTGTTTTCCACAGTTTCAGTTACCTGTGGCCAACCGTGGTCAGAAAACAGGTGAAAACAGTACCATATTTTGAAAGACAGAAAGAGAGACCACACTCATGTAACTTTTATTACAGTATATTGCTATAATTGTTCTATTTTATGATTATTGTTAATTTCTTACTATGCCCAATGTATAAATGAAACTTTATCATAGGTATAGGAAAAAACATAGTACCTATAGGGTTTGGCAGTATCTGGGGTTTCAGGCATCCACTGGGGGTCTTGGAGTGTATCCTGCATAGATAAGAGGGGATTACTGTGTAACTGAGATGGGAACCTAATGAAACAAGTAACACTTAAGCTTATTGTTAGTGTATACTCTTTTTCTTTCCATATCAAGTAAAAATAGCAAAAGACAGATGTTGCCCATGAATAAGGTGGTTGGAAATCTCAAATCACCAATATATGTAAAACCAAATACTAAATTTATTTTAGGTTTGTTAAAATTCTTAACTTAGGGAGAAGTGTTTATAAATATAAAAATTCAGTTTCTCACTAAACAAAGAGGATGATCAGTTATTTAGGATTCAGATGAGAAGTGGAGCTTGACTTAGATTTAAACAAAGTAGGGTTTTAATTAAAGAATATCATTGGAACAATGCACTCTGTAATCCAAAGTGTAACTGTTCTTGGGGGCCTCCTGATGGAGATGAAATCAATGCAAAACAAGCATTGACCGCTCTTGCAGCATCCTTCATATATGTAAGTCACATCCTTCAGGGAGAGTGGAATTTATAGGTTTCTATGTATATACAAAAGGCGTCTTAAGGCAATCACGCAATTCTTTGTTTTTATCTCTCCCTGGGTAAGTCACAGGGGAGGCCATTAAACATTGCCCAGATAGATATACTGTTTCCATTCTTCTCAGGAAATTCTCTTACACCATTCAAAATAGGATTAAATAAAACAGAACAGGTACGACACATGATTCTGGAACTTTCACTTTTATGAGCGAACGAAGGTGACAGTATGGAACAATAGTACTTGACCAAAGAGGAAAAATTTTTATCATAATTTTCTTTCAATTTATAATTCTGGAAGGCTCAAGAGTCAAATCAAGTCCTTCCCTGTTCCCTGCTCCAGAATGTCTCCCCTCCCCACACTGACAAACAATTTGCTAAGAGCATTGCACTTATTAAATTATTTAAACTTTATAACTCTTGTTACTTAAGACAAGTTATTACAGTCTTTATAGATTAAGAAAATGAGCCATAGAAAGATTGCAGAATTTCCAAGCTTACATAGTTCTAATTATCCAAGTAATATGTGGAAGTCTAGAAGAAATAAATATCACAAAAAAATTAAATATGAGCTATTATGGGGGTTCCAGTGTTTAAATGTCTGAATATTATATGTGATGAAAAGCTATATATCTTATGTTAATGTCCAGCACATTAAATAGCTTGCCTTTTTTGTCTTCCACCTAATTGCCTTAATGATGAAACTTGGGTTTCTATGACATTTTATTTTTTTACAAGTTATTTTACACTTTAAATGTGTGAACACACATACAATGTAGCAGCCTACTAAGTTTTATTACCTTTGGAAAATAAGCTTTGAAATAAGGATTTAAAATA
>NW_012155741.1:46906-47637 GCF_000956105.1 Propithecus coquereli
GGGAATACAAACGCTTTGGTTACCTAAAATGGCCTTTGCACCCAGTCAGAGCTACAAGCATGCCCGTCCCCAAGACAGTGTGCACTGCACCCTTTGGTGTGAGTTTACCCATCTCCTCCTCCCGCCTCCAACCTACCTGACACCCAATGAATGTTACTTCCAGATATGCACATCAGTGTTGATCAATTAGTACCGATTTAATGATGAGTACATATGGTGTTTGTTTTTCCATTCTTGTGACACTTAGAAGAGTGGATTCCAGCTCTTATCTTATTTGAAATCTGAATAATACAATTCTATTTTAGTATAAAATTCCTTAGTTATTACTATATTTATATTATATAAAAAGTTAAAAGCTTAATACCAGTCACACATACATTTGCTTTTGATTCAAATAAACATGTCATCAAAAAATTAACATTTTGTTTATTAAATTCTATGGTATTAAACTTTAGAAACAAATTTAAAGCTTAATAAGGGAGAAAAATGACCAAGCTAGATGACATATAGATCTCCATCAAACTATCATCACACTTCCGGTTTGCATTTTAGTTTGGTAATTTAGCATAAACATAGAGGACGTTGATGGCAAGCAATTTCAGGGCGTGTAATTGGCAAAGAACACAAGGTATACTTTTTCAAGTTCAACATCTCACTGTGATGTTTGACTTAAAAATTAAATGTCGACCGGGCGCGTGGCTCACACCTGTACTTCTAGCTCTCTGGGAGGC
>NW_012155741.1:47687-49543 GCF_000956105.1 Propithecus coquereli
AACTGATATTTTTAAATTAATGACATTTAAAAAAGTAGAATTTAGAAAGTTGTTAGCATTTTTTTGTATTGGTATTTGATACTAAATAAATCACTAGAAATAACATCTATTTTTTTGCAGTTTTAAAGTGCACTGGCAGAAAAATGCTCTAAAAATAAATACATACATTGAAGAAAAATATACTTTTGCCTTTTGTTTACAAAATGAATGGTAAAAAGAAAAAAGGAATGAGTACTTCTCAAACTTATATAGTAAGCAGTATAGTCTTCTCTTAATGGAGATATGTATACACACACACACACACACACACACACACACACCCCATAGGTACACTTGCATACTTCCTGACTGAAATTGTTTATTTTATTATTATTTAAGAAATTTCAATCATAGACCTAGGTATAAATTCCAATTGTGTATAAAGCTACATGAGAAAACTAATTTAAAAAATTAATTATAAACACTATGAAATTAATAATACTCAAATTAGCAAGATTTATTTAATGTCACAAATAATATTTTGTGGAAATGTAATTGCAATAACCAGCTGTGTTAGGCACCCATTATTTTTTAATTCAGTGTGCCTGCAAGCTTGTGCCCTATGATAGGTAAGTTTTCTTACCAGTATTTCTACTCAAACGCAGGTGGAAACTTCTATAATATAAATCACTTGGCAACAATGCGGGCTTTACAATTATTTAAAGAGTTATTTAAAAATTATCACTTGAGGGCCTAATATATAACCAGCACTGGATACAGAGAGAATTTATACAAAGTACATACTTTCATAGAACTTAGTTTCTAAATAGGAAGAAAAAAAAAAAAAACTATACATATGTCTATGTATATCTATAGCTCCATCTCTATCTATATATTCTAGAATGAAAAATCTAGGGTAAAAGGAGTCCTTTTCTTCTTTTGTAATATTAGATATATGAAGGTATACAAGTGACAAAAATTATAATTTCTCATATATTATGCCCATATATAAGTATAATATTATTCAGTGTAGCATTATAATAGCAAAAAATGATTAACATTCTAAATGTTCATTGACGCAAGATTAGTTGTCAATGAAATGAAATATAACACAGCCATAATAAAAGAATGAATCTGCTATTTATGTAACAAAGTAGAAAGCTATATAAAATATATTAATAAAGGAAAAGGCAAGGAGCAAATTATTGTACATCGTGTGCCATCATTTGTCAAAATAGTTAATGTCTGCTATTTGTGCATCTATAGATTTTTAGAACAACACATGAGAAAAAAATAGCAGTGATTCTCGGCTTGCAATATATAGGATGGAATATAGGTAAAGACATTACCCTGCACATGCCTTTTTCTAATTTTTGATTTGAGAATCCTGAGAATTTTCTACCTATCCAAAAAAATAAATTAAAATGGAGTTATATGAAGATCTTCTAATGAATTTAAATCAGTGAGTTGAGTTCAGAGAGACCAGATGGGTTATTATCATAAGTGCATATTTTCAAATATGAGGAGGATAGACATGATATGTTAAGAAGAGTTATTCTCATTCAGGATACATTGGAAAGTTCATCAGAAGAGTTAGCAAACTATAGCCCTTGGTTGAAACCAGGGCCGTCGTCTATTTTTGTAAATAAAAATTTACTGAAGCAGAGCTACACCCATTTCTTTACATATGTAGGACTACTTTCACACTGTAACAGCAGAATTGAGTAGTGGTAACAATAGCCATATTGCCTGATCTTAAAGACTGCAACATGTATAATCTTTCCCTTACAAAAAAGTTTGCTTACTGATCTTATAGATCACGGGATTTTCTAAAGGACGGCTTGTGTGATATTTGAAACACGGACTTCGGGGGGGGG
>NW_012155741.1:51393-52397 GCF_000956105.1 Propithecus coquereli
CACGGCACTCACTCTAGCGAGGGCAACAGAGTGAGACTCTGTCTCAAAAAAAAAAAAAAAAAAAATTAAATGTCATGGTGAGAGTGAGCTTTTCAGTGTTTCCTATCTCTTTTCTTTTCACATTAGAAACTTCTAATTTCTTTAAAAGACTTCCACACTTAAAAGAAATCTTGACATGAAGATTTGAAGATATAGATGTGAAGGCCAAGTTTCATCATTTCTAATTGACGGTCTGTTTCTGTCAGAATAAATTTTTCAGGCTATTTTTAGGCCTTTTCTAATTATTAAACATATTTAACTATTATCTGAACTATTGTTTTAAGTGCTCGCTGTTGTTTTTTTGAAGCAATGCTGTCTTTATGATTGCTTTGTTGTCCACGTGCATTCTCTCTTAGTGCACACACCACTCTACAGAAAAATAGTGAAATTTCTGGATCTAGAATTTCTTTATATCCAATTTTCTTGGGAGTAGAAGTGAGCATTTTTCAATTAAGGCTCTATGAAGATTAAAATTTCATCTCCTAGAATATATAAGGTAGCAACGTCATCACTGTTGCACACCTTGAGTGAAATTCCATTTCCATTATCTGTAAGATTTTCCCCTTTTGTTCTTCTTTTTTTTTTTTTACACTGACCCTCCCTAGTTCATGTCCTAGCACTTTTCAAATACTACTTCTCTTCCATCCTTAATGGCTATGTGTTTTATACATTTTACTTAATTTTCCTTATCTTCTTGGTTTCTGGATGAAGAAATCCTGAGATCAGACTCCATTACATCACGTTGCTGGGAAAGCCTCTGTAGCCATGTAGCCCCTTTTGTTTTATATACTTGACCAGATTAAATCCTCAGATCAGTTAACAATTGAAACTGTGTGAAACTTCATGTGATCTGATTATATAAAATTTTAACTTACACCAATTTGTTACCTGAAATGTTGTACATACCCTAATAAATTATATAAATACAATGTCATTAATATTAATGCACCATTATTATATTATTA
>NW_012155741.1:54441-55891 GCF_000956105.1 Propithecus coquereli
GGTGCTCCCATTGTATCAAAACCTACATAAACAACTTTGCATTAAAAAGAGCCACAAATAGATCATGGTTTTATTGACTTCAATCAAACTGTTACCTCTTGAAAAACAGGAATCATGATCTTCATCTTTTTTTTTCACTAGAAATAAATAGTCACAACTGGCCATAAAAGAAAAATTTTTGAATGAGGCATTCCATTATCACCAAACATACTGAAATATTTTAGCTGTGGCTAAGAAATGAGATTTTTAACTAGAAAATTTTGCCACTAATGTAACCTGAAAATTCTCAAGAATTGAAGGGCTTGCTTAGTCTAAGATGTATATATAAAATAATTACATATTCTTTCAGCATTTTGAGCACACATGCACATGTATGTACACACAAATATGTCAAATAATTTTAATGTTATAGTATAGATTCTATTTTATTTCCTGTCACTTTTATGCAATTGTCAAAACAACTGCAAAAACATTTATTGGTTCATTTCTGCTTTTGCATTTTCTTTTTAGTTGACATTTACTAACTGGCTATTGGTCATTTATTTTTATCTCTTAAAGAGCCTCCAAGTCTAATGCAATTTACTCTGATTATTTTCCCAAGTGTTGAATTATTTTGAACTTCTAAGGCCTTTTTATGTGAGTGTAGAAAGATAAAATATATCAAACTGAACCTTTTAATAAAACTTCAATGAAATGATAAATTGGATGACTATTGCAAACAATGTAGTACACTTACCCCATTAAATGATGTAAGAAGCATATGTAGTATAAATGAATTGTCTGAAAATCAAAGAAACATCATTCTGTTTAATTTTCCAGTAAAATAATCTTTCTAACTCCATATTTTAACAAAATAACTTGTTTCTTTTGAGTTGTGATTTTTTGACAAGAATTTGTGAGTAATGATCATGTTTTCAAATGTACTAAACTTTCAAAGTTTGAAAGCACAACCCAGTTATTCTGAATTTATTGATTTTCATCTTAATGTTTAATTTGTAACAGTGAAACACTCCAATGCCTTCTATATTGGAAACTAACATTAATACTTTCTTGAGAGCATGAATATTATATAACTGGGATCACTAATGTGAACAAATTCTCATAAAACAAAGATTGATGGAATTATGTTACACATGCTCACCTTGGTCAAAGGGGATATGTTTTGAGCTTCTATGTGCTTTTGTTATTTTCAAGATTGTTTTGGACATTTTTTTTTTTTCTTTCAGGTTATATTTTCTCTAGTTTCCCAAAACTCAAATTCAAAGGGATTAAGAAAGAAGATTATCATTAAAGAGAATTTTCATTGTCTAACCTAAGTGGAAAGGGAATAATTCAAGCTAGTCTTTCATCTCCTATAGGAATTGAGGAGGAATAGATGCATAAAATCAGGTTTTCTTGGTGCATATCATGGATCTCTGTGTAAAGATTTCTAGCATATATAATAAAACTC
>NW_012155741.1:55941-57540 GCF_000956105.1 Propithecus coquereli
AATTTGTGGAATATGCCTTTCTCACAGAGTAAAATCGCCGATGTCACTGATTAATTTTTATTATTCTTGTTTTAAATTTAAGCCTATCTTCCTAAGAGTCATCTCAGTTTCAGTATAGATTAATGGTCAGTTCATGACTGGTCAAAGATTGATTTTAAACACCATCAGCAAGTAAGACTTTCTTTGCTGATGGATATTATTTAGGGTGGAACTACAACTAAAAAAAAATCAGGACGTTTACATACCTACTTTGATTCCTACTTTCCTCCAGGCCCTCTCCATCTCCTCTGCAAATGTGCCTGGCTTCATATCCAGTCATGGAAGTGTGGATAGCAAGACCCCCTCTTGTTCTCTCCTATGCGGCCTTATTTAATCATTGCAGCTTTCCAGACTGCCAGGGATATATGGCATCTTGTAGGAGCTGCTTTTTTGATGTTTCATTTCCCAGATTTCCTTGTTAAATTTCTAGTTAGTCTGCCTGGTTATTACTTGCCCCAACCAAGACCGCAATTTGAGACTTACTGTAATATTGGCTTTTCCCCTTTGTTTGCTAATGAAATTGTCACTTTTTGTGCTAATTCTTCAGGCATGAGTCATTTTCATTCTTCACTACAAACCATGTGAGTACATAAACCTCAATGCAGAGTTACTGATTTTCATAGTTTGTTCCTCCCCGGAAGAAATTCCAAACACACAATTGGGTGCAGAGGAAAGCCTCAATTACGAATGCTGTGACTCTCAGGATTCTTACCCAAGGTTCAGTAGTTTTTCTGGAATAAATGCTTCTTAATTTGTTCTGTGATCCTGCTCAATTTCCAGAATCCTGAACTGATTGTTTTTGACAATTTCGTCCAGTTTTATCATTGCATTTTTGGGATAAAAAATTGTCAAACCCCTCACATTTTGCCAATCCAGAAGTACTGTCAAAACACCAATTAAAGAATACTTGGAATATTCCATTCCATCACCAAGGAGAGGAAAATAATCTCAAATTTACATCACACTCATTCTTAGCTTCACACTTCTAGAGGATCTTATACTGACTTAGTACTATCAACTTCTCTTAATTATGAGTGAGGGATGCATGATAAAGTGATATCTAGCCATATGAGAGATAAAACAAGAAATATCAGAAGATAATATTAGAGATAATTTTATTGTAACCATTTTTATAAGTCCTCAAGTGCTCTATAATTAGGTCATATTGACTTTAAATGGATCTTATTGGAATAATATGAAAATAAGAAAGATAGGAATATAAACAATAGAGGATGCATATTACAGTATCAAGTCAAAGGATTTTCTTGAGTTTAGAAAGCAAATGTGTGTTTAGACTATACATGAACCAATTAAGCAATCTTCTTGATTTTGCTTTTAAGAAATCAATTAATTGAAACTCCTGAAAAACTAGTTAATTTGGTACTATATAGTTTAGGAAACTCTAATTTAAAAGTTTTCATGGGCCAACTGTTCAAGGAAAATGAATGAAATCGAACAGAGAGGGTCCTGCCTATAAAGATTAACCACTACTCAGCTCTCTCTAATTGTTATCCAGCTGTCACAGTGTTACAGATATCAGTAAGCCAGATTTTTAAAATT
>NW_012155741.1:57590-58556 GCF_000956105.1 Propithecus coquereli
GCTAGGATTACAGGCGTGAGCCACCGCGCCCGGCCTTTTTTTTAATCTTGATGAAATCCAATTTACCTATTGTTTTCTTTTATTGCTGTGCTTTTGGTATTATTCCAAGAAAATATTTCCAAATTCAATGTCATAAAAAATTTCCTGTCTGTTTTTGTTTAAGAGTTTTACAATTTTAGCTCTCATGCTTAGGTCTTTGACCCATTTTATGTTAAGTTTTGTGTATGTAAAGTAAAGATCCAATTTTCTTACTTTGCATGTGGATATATAGTTAACTCAGCTTCATTTCTTGAAAAGATTGTCATTTTCTCAATTGAATGGTCTTGTCACCTTTGTTGAAAATCCCTTTGTATGAGCCTTTCACCACTTCGGTTAAGTTTTTATTTCTGAGTGTTTTATTCTCTCTGTTGTTTTTAAGATGGAATTGTTTTCTTAATTTCCTTTATGGATTCTTTATTGTTACTGTATAGAGATGCAACTGTTTTTTGTTTGTTGGTGTTGTATCCTGCAATTTTGCTGAACTTTTAATTAGTTCTAACAGGTTTAGATGTGTGAGTGTGTTTATGGAATCTTTAAAGTTTTTTCATATAAGGCCATGTCATCTGTGAACAGAGATAATTTTACTTTTTCCTTTCCAATTTGGATGTTTTTTATTGCTTTTTCTTTCCTAATTTGTCTGGCTGTATCTTTCAACACTATGTTGAATTTAAATGGTGACAGTAGGCATATTTATCTTTTTTGTGATCTTAGAGAAATTTTTTTCAGGATTTCACCATTGAGTATGATATTACCTGCGGGCTTTTCATACATGGCCTTTTTATTATGTTGAAGAAGTTTCCTTCAATTCTTGATTTGCTAAGTTGCTTTTTTTCATTTGGTTGGTATTTTATCATGAAAGTAAACTGAATTTTGTCAAACATTTTATTTGATATAGTTCTTTTCTGTACGAGAACATACTTTGTTTGA
>NW_012155741.1:58606-60031 GCF_000956105.1 Propithecus coquereli
TCATAAATTGCTTTAGAGAAAGCTTAAATCAGTGAACAGCCTATTACTACAAATCTGGACTTTAAGAACATGGTCAATGAGGGTTCACAAGGAAGTAAGAAACATGTTACTGGAAACTAGAGGAAGGAATATTCTTGTTATGTGGTGGCAGAATCCAACATTTGTCCTCCAATTATGTGAAAAGCCAAACTTATAAGTGATAAATGTGGACATACAGATAAAGTGATTTCTGAACAAAGGTTTAAATAATACCTGGTTTCCCCTTGCTGCTTAGGAAAAATTTAACAGGTGAGAGATAAATGTAGAGAAGAACTGTTGAGCAAAAACGATCCAGAATATGATATTTTGAAAATTCTCAGCCTCTTCAGATGACAAAGAGGCTAAAAGTCAGAAATAGCTACTAGAAGTTTGGCATAGAGAAAAGGCTGAGTGTGTGACTCTATAATCCTTAGCTAAAGCCTCAGAAAGATGAAAAGTTCGCGTACACAGACTCTTCTAAGAGATGAAGGGTATTCCTCAGTGCTCTTCTTAATTAAACCAGAGAGCCTCTGGGGGAGGGTAAGTGCATTGTCCCTCAGCCGACTCAGCATAAGCCAAAAGCAGAAGAGGGATTATCTCAGGAAGCTATGGAGATGTGGCTTTTGTCTAATAAAGTAAAATTCAGTACAATTACTGTAATGCCCAGAGTTTTTTTGAGAAATTTATATGAGTAGAAACACTTTCAGTTTAGACTGAAAGAGAGAGTCTCAAATCAAGGAAGGCTACTGGACACCCCAAGTTCTACAGGCAGGAATCAAGCTGATCAAACTACTCAGTGCAAACTTATACTACTTTTCATGAAAGAAAAAGGATGACTCCTCAGTGGAACCAAAATCTCAATGGACAAAGCCAAGAGCCACTGAAGATTATTCCCAGACTTTGAAATCTAAAGGAGGAAATATTGCTGGAGTTTGCCCAGATACATTTTCTCAAGGTTCCAAAATTGTTATATATTTCAAATATTTGTCAAACAAAATAATACATTTAACACAGAAACACACAAGGAAAAATAATTGTTATTCACAAGCTATTAACAACTTTTAAGAGAAAAGGCGAATATCACATTAGGCAGTGTTTGTTGTCTGGTAAAAGAACGTAAGCGGAAGTTGTGTGACCCATACCTTCTCTATTCATTTTCAATTAAATTACATGCAACATTATTTAAAGACAATGGCAAAAGTCTAAATGCCAGGACTTAATAAAGGACTATTACAGGAAGGTGCCCTCTACGTGCTCCTGCAGGTAGAAGCAGTTTAACTCCAATTTACCATACATAACCATCACTCATAAATGAGCTCTTGAATTGGAATGAGCAGTACACAAGTATTTGTTTGAAATCTACTGGGAAGGATAAATTTTCTCTTGGAATATTTAATATTAAACTTT
>NW_012155741.1:60081-61944 GCF_000956105.1 Propithecus coquereli
TTAGTAGAGACGGGGTCTCGTTCTTGCTCAGGCTGGTCTCGAACTCCTGAGCTCAAAGGATCCGCCCGCCTTAGCCTCCCAGAGTGCTAGGAGTACAGGCGTGAGCCACCGCGCCCGGCCAGTCTCCTTTATTTAGTTGCTTTTAATTTTTTCTTTATCTCTTTTACTATTTTTAATACCATTTTTACTATGATGTGCCTGCTTATTGTTTTCTTTTAATTTATTCTTCATGAGATTCCCAGTACTTTAAAAATCTGTGAATGGAAATCTTTCAACATGTTTGCATAATACTTTGACATCATGCCATCAGATGTTGCTTCTGCTTCCATTTCTCTATCTTCCCATTCTGGGCTCTGTTGCAGGCAGAATTCTAAGATGGTTCCATGATCATTATTCTCTATTGTTACTACTATGATTATATAATGTTACGTAGAAAAAGGATTTTGTAGTTTTATGAAACTGATTAATCAGTTACCCTTATGAACCCATTACAAGCAGAGCGATCTCTCTGTTCGGTCCAAGAGAGGAGGTCAGAGATGGTAAGCATGAAGGAAACTGGACACGCAGCATCTTCCTATGAAGTGAAAGAGCATGTGAGAAGGCCCATGACCGGAAACTTCAAGTGGTATCTAAAAGCTGAGTTTTCCCCCCATCCATAGCTAGCAAGAGAAAGGAGTCCTCATTTCCAGCAGCAAGGAATTGCCAATAGCTGAATGAATTTGTGAACAAATTCTTATCCAGAATCTCCAGGTAAGAATCCAGCCTGACCATCATCTTGATTTCATCCCATGGAACCCTAAGAAGAAAATTCTGTTGAGGTCACCTTAATTGCTAACCTACAAAAATGAAGGATAATAAATGTTGTTTTTAAGATTTTAAGTATGTGGTAATTTGCTATGCAAATCTGTGGCAATACAAAACCAATGTAGAGTTTGCTACCAAGAGTGGGGTACTATATTTGAAAATACCTAAGAATGTGGAAATGGCTTTGGAATCAGGCAGTAGGTGGATGTTGGAAGAATATTTAAAAGAATTTTGAGGAAAATAATAGAAAAATCATAAATTTCCTTGAACAATTAGTAGAAAACTGAGCATTAAAGACCCTGCTAGTGAGGGCTCAGAAGGACATAAGGAACATTATGACTAAATCATAAATTGCTTTAGAGAAAGCTTAAATCAGTGAACAGCCTATTACTACAAATCTGGACTTTAAGAACATGGTCAATGAGGGTTCACAAGGAAGTAAGAAACATGTTACTGGAAACTAGAGGAAGGAATATTCTTGTTATGTGGTGGCAGAATCCAACATTTGTCCTCTAATTATGTGGAAAGCCAAACGTATAAGTGATAAATGTGGACATACAGATAAAGCGATTTCTGAACAAAGGTTTAAATAATACCTGGTTTCCCCTTGCTGCTTAGGAAAAATTTAACAGGTGAGAGATAAAGGTAGAGAAGAACTGTTGAGCAAAAACGAGCCAGAATATGATATTTTGAAAATTCTCAGCCTCTTCAGATGACAAAGAGGCTAAAAGTCAGAAATAGCTACTAGAAGTTTGGCATAGAGAAAAGGCTGAGTGTGTGACTCTATAATCCTTAGCTAAAGCCTCAGAAAGATGAAAAGTTCGCGTACACAGACTCTTCTAAGAGATGAAGGGTATTGCTCAGCGCTCTTCTTAATTAAACCAGAGAGCCTCTGGGGGAGGGTAAGTGCATTGTCCCTCAGCCGACTCAGCATAAGCCAAAAGCAGAAGAGGGATTATCTCAGGAAGCTATGGAGATGCGGCTTTTGTCTAATAAAGTAAAATTCAGTACAATTACTGTAATGCCCAGAGTTTTTTGAGAAATTTATATGAGTAGAAA
>NW_012155741.1:64888-66215 GCF_000956105.1 Propithecus coquereli
CAAAGCATCATATTTCTGAGAAGGTAGAATGAAAGTTACATGTGGAAGACATAATGTTAGTAGCGTAGGCTCTGGAAACATTTCCTGGTTTCTAATCATGCTCTCCCACTTTCTGACATCAGTTGCTCAAACTCTCTGTGATTCAGTTCCATTTATATAATGATATTTTCTAGCTCATGGGACTGTTGCGAGGACTATATGAGTTTATATACATGAACTGCTTTGCCACTAGAAAGAGAAGTATTAGCTATTGTAATTGTCTGGTATTCTACAACAAATTATTAAATATAACATAGTTTGCAGTAGGCAGAATTTTCTTTAACAGCGATGTGAAGACTTCTGAAAATTCTCTCCTCCATATTATTAACAAAAATACTTGAAGCATTATCAAAACCAATTTTTTTCAGAACTCCAAAAATTAGCCAAAATTTACAAAAATTTAAAAAGTATTTATTCAAGAAAAATCACTGAGCCTTCACTGAAGCATTCCATGAGAGTTTCATTATTTAAACTGTTTCATAGTTCCTGGAAAATCCCTGTTGAGAGGGCCTTGTGGGTATTTGACCTATCTCAGAGCATGCTTGATGAGAAAAGCCTTATCCCTGGGATGAAAGTCGAAAACAATCAGCTGCAATGTTTTAAAATTGCAGTCTTTCAAGACTGTGATACCTGTAGGGTAATATAAAATTCCAGCCAAAAATTTGTAAAGAAATTTTTTAGAGGGCTTTATAAAAGCTTTGACATATCCCTAGGGACCTAGAAAGCTGAATACATGTTCAGGGCCGTGTGCCTGACTGTGAAAGACCTGAGAGAATAATGACTCACCTCTGGCTGATCTTGAGGCCCTGTGTAAGCAGGAAACAAAGGCATTGAGAGCAATGAAAGTGAAGGCTGAGTTGTGGTCCGCTAAGAGCATTGAAGGCCTCCCACAACAGTGAGACAGAGCTCCTCAGCACAAAGTTGAAGACTACCTTGATCAAAGCATTTAGGACATCTGTGTTAAATCCTTAGCCTACTACTAAGTTAACCGAGCAATGACTTTGGTAGCCACACTCCATAGCAATATGGACTTCACAGAATTAGTTAAGGAAAGTAACTACAGAAACAAATAGCAACAACCACAACCAGCCCAGGAAGGAGGGTGTTCTGAGTTACAAAGTTGCCACATTAAATTACCAAAAATGTCCAGTTAAAAAAAAAAAAAGCGGACCTGGCTTGGCTCACGCCTGTAATCCTAGCACTCTGGGAGGCCTAGGAGGGCGGATTGTTTGAGCTCAGGAGTTCGAGACCAGCCTGAGCAAGAGCGAGACCCCGTCTCTCCTAAAAA
>NW_012155741.1:66265-67634 GCF_000956105.1 Propithecus coquereli
AATAATAGCACTAATACTGTATCTATCTATCTAATTATGTTTATTCATTTCAGTGCATTTGCATTTGTATTATCTCATTTAATTTTTGCTAAAACTTGAGAAATATTTAAAACAATTATGATTGTTATGTTGATGAAAGGATTTAGGCTTATACATTTCTTCAAATTATATATTTTAGCTTGGAACATAATTAAGATGAAAGATTTCAATTATCTTGGTCCAGTAAAGAGCCCTGAAATAGTGAAATTGCATCATATTAAAACCCCAGAGACCCAGGTTATGATATCAATCATTTTATTTATTTACAAAATTCACTTAACACCTGTAACATCTTCCTTTATAAAATATGGTGTGCTTATCACTCTCTAAATCGTTTCCTTTGGCACTCTTACTGATCATTGTACACCTTCATATTCTTTATTTTGAAGACTTAGTTGAGTTTATATTAATAAAAACAAGATTCCCACCCATGGATACTTCTCTACTATGATATTTTTACTAAGATTTTCCCATTTGTTTTATATTTAAACAGTTTTGGTCCTGTATCACCTGGAGATTAACATTTCTGTTAACTTATGTTTTAGAGATATTTGAACCTCATTTGAGTTTTTACTTATATTTCTAAAGCAAGAAAATACTGGAAAACTCAACCTAAATTATGGAATATTTTTATTCTCCATCAGAAAGTCACTCATTGTGTAAACACAGAAATTGTTAGATAAAGTAGAAAAACGTAGAACCTTCATAAAGTGCTACTCCCTGCTGAGCAGATTCTTAGAAACACTGAAATCTTGAAAGAAAAATGAAGGGAGTCTACTTTGACATAAGCATGATATTCCATGCTGAGACAAATCACACTCACAGGGTATATGAACATTGAAAATAGAATTGCAAACCAGAAACAAGAAACAATGTAATGCTAGATGGAGATTCTACATCCAAATAAAAAGTAGAATTTTAGTGCTTAGAGAAATTTAAAACATGAAATCAAGCAAATAGAACAACAACAACAAAATCCTAAGGATTAGATTTGATTCCTTAGACAAAAAATGAATGATATTCTGTTTTGACTATGTTGACAAGTACACTCCTATAAAATGTAAATGCTCTAAGTGTAAAAGTTGCAAACCTAATTCAAGGAACCAGATGTGAATATGGTAAAAGCCATTTCATCAAAAATCGGTCTGGGCATGCTGGTTTTTTAAATTCTTGAGTCTTCTTTTCCTGAAGTGTGTGTCAAGCACAGATATTTTTAATATAACTTCTAGTTCATACCTTTTTGGAACATTTTTTGTTTATGTTTTCTCTATAGCTTTGTATTTTTTTAATTGACAGTAGTGTAATAAAATATTGTCTTCCTAGATTTCCA
>NW_012155741.1:67684-69588 GCF_000956105.1 Propithecus coquereli
CCCTTTTTCAAGTAGTGTTTAATTTTCTGCTGAAAATGACATAGCCATATTCCTAGAAGGTTATTTATAGTAATTCAACATAGATATGCTCCTATTGAGGTTTACCACAAACCCTACATTCCATCTTTTTCTGAAACAGATCCTTTTAATATGACAGGATCAGCACTGTAGTTTTGATCTGTTGCAGAGCCCTTTCTCCTTCTGGGCCTCTCTCTAAGCCGATAAACTTTCTTGCAACTCAATAAATGGGTCAAAGCAGTATTCCTAAGTGTAGAACACGTACTTCTAGAACCTGAAGGGAACTACTAGATACCGTACCTCCTGGTTAGTGATAATATGTACTAGATGAAATATATCCTTTACTTCAGAGAGAATGTCCTAGCATGCCCCAGAAAATTGGATCCTTACAAATCTTGTTGATGCAGTGAGCCTCTGAAATTTATTATGGCTTAACTCCATCCCTTTGGAGCACATAGTTCTTCTCATGGCCTAAAATATTCTTGTCTCTTCTTCCTCATCTTGTTTGATTAAGGTATTATCAATTTGGTGTACCAACAATTATATAATGTACAGATGTTCCAAATTCTTTAGGAGTATATTATTATAGCAGACAGGAGAATTTCATAGCCCAGGGGTAAGGCAGAAAAGATACATCTTTGTTCTCACCACATGAACACAAATTATTTCTGGTCCTACTCTTTGATTAGGATTGGAAAAGAATATATTTGCCATTTCAATGGTTCAAACCATATATCAGAGGCTGTGTTAATCTATTCAAAGGGAATCATCTATTTCTGACACCATAGCTATACCTGGGCTACTAATTATTTGCCTTTGAGATAGCCTACTGTAATTCTCATGTCTAGCTTTTGTAGGAACAAGATTAGCAAATAAATTGGCATATGTTTAAATTTTTAAGTGTGGCATTAATTTATGCTCTTCTACCAGAGATGTGACATTGTTTTATATTTACTAATTTTCTCCAGGCTGTATGTGTGCATGTGTATGTGTGTATGTGTGTGGTGCCTTAGAAGTTTCTACTTAGATTTCTCTACTATGATAACTCTTAACCTATGGACCAAGGAACAAAGAAATGTGGGGTTTGTATCAACTACCAAATATATCCATTCCAATTACATGTTTGGAAACAAAAAAAACGGGGGGGGTACACCTATAGACTCACTGGTTAGCCAGATCTGAGGCAGGATTCCATTTATTACTTGATCACATATGCCTCCATATAAAAGGGGGTCTATGATAACAATATGAGCCCAGGTATTAATGACAACACAGATTCTATGGCCAATGCTTCTCAAAATATTTAGGTATTTACCTTAGATTACAGGTAACAGAGTAAATGGTCATAAATCTCCTTGACAAAGGATCATGGGAATCTTAACCATACATACTTTCCATGGTGTTATAGAATACTTCCTTATGGTGATCCCACCCTCCCTTTGATGTAGTTCTAAAAACTGACTCACGTCTGATAATCAGGCAAGGGGTTATCACCTGTCATTCAGAAGGCTGCCATCAGCCCCCTGATCATATATCCTTGATGCCTATTATTTTTATAGATTAAGAACTGTTACTTTTGGCTGTCATTCTATCTTGCTTCTAAAGTGCTGTTTTCGAATAATCAACTCCAGAGATCCATAGATACGTTGTTTCTTGACGTTACTTATTGATGGGTAATAAGGGGAAAAGGTGGGAGAGATCCTGAGAGGGGAACATGTTGCGAGACAGAGTCCTCAGCATCCTGTTCCAGCAAGAGGGAGCACTAGCTTCTAACACAAAGGAAGGGGCTTTCTTTGCAGAACTACAGGTCACAGGGGGATCTGGATTTCAAATTTTTCAAGGATATTTATTTCAGATGTCCCCGTCCAGAGATTTCGGTTGCATTC
>NW_012155741.1:69689-72326 GCF_000956105.1 Propithecus coquereli
ATTTGTTAGAGCAATTTTTGTAAAACCATGGATAAGTAAAAAATCTGTGTTATTTTTTAGTGCGAGTTCTGTCATGGAACCAATGCAGCTGAGACAGCCTGAAATATCAACAAAGTGTTTGGGAAGGATGTGGCTAATGAACACACAGTACATCGATGGTTTGAGAAGTTCCATTCTGGTGATTTTATCTTAAAAATGAGCCATGTGGATGACCTGAGACCAAGGTGGACAATGATGAGCTGAAAACTGTAGTGGAAGTGAATCCATCTCAACCTACGTGTGAATTAGCAACAAGGTTTGACATTACTATTCCAATAATATCGGACCATTTGAAACAGACTGGCAAGGAAAGAAGCTGGATAGATGGGGACTACATGAATTAAACGAGCATCAGAAGAGAAATTGTCTTGAAACTTGACTTTCTCTGTTGTCAAGACATAAAGGTGAAGCATTTCTACACCGCATTATGTGTGACGAGAAATGGATTCTTTTTGACAATTGCAAATGTTCGGCACAATGGTTGGATAAAGATGAAGTACCAAAACACAGTCCAAAACTGAATATTTATCCAAAAAAGCTAATGGTGTTTGTTTGGTGGTCCAGCGCTGGTATTATCCACTACAGCTTCCTGAAACCTGGTCAATCTACTACAGCAGATGTCTACTGCAACCAACTGGATGAAATGATGAGGATGTTTACTATTGAGCAGCTGAGACTGGTCAATAGAGACAGGCCAATCCTCTTGCAAGACCACAGGTCACAGAAACAATGTTGCTCAAACTGTAGAAGCTGGACTTGGAACTTTCTGTCATCCACTGTATTCACCAGACCTTGCACCAACTGACTACCACTTCTTCCAGGCTTTGGAAGAAGGCCAGTATTTTCCCTCCTTGCAAGGAAAAATATGCAGTTCTCAACAAGCTGTAGAAAATGCCTTTTGCAATTTCATTGCCACTTTCTCTCCAGGCTTCTTCACTGCCGGCATAAGCAAGCTACCATTATGACAGCAAAACTGTGTCCATAGTTTAGGCATATTTTTGGATTAATTGTACTACTTGTTGTTTGAGAGATAATGAACTAAACTTTTGATTCAAAATCGGACATTTCATTTTTAATGACTTAATAGTTTAGACTTCTCTTTTAAAACCACTAAAAATAAAAACATGTTAAAATAGATGTATGCACAATTAAAATATATGATAACTATCGCATAAAAATCAGGAGGTGGTGTGCAAAGTCAAATTTCACATTATTAGGGACGAAAATAAGACAGACTATTAAATAATATTAGACCTTGATAAGTCAGGGATGGAAGATGGATTTTGACAAAAATACCGAGTTACATGTCATGATTTTTGGGGTAAAATAATTAACAAGTATATTACTTTCAAAGTAACAGAAGGAAAGGAAAAGAAAGACAAAAATCAGCAAACCAATAAAAATTAGGGAAAAAGGACATGAAAAAGTAAAATAGAACAGATTGGAAAAAGAAAAAATATAAAATAAGAACTGACATAAACATGATGCTCATACCGCTGGCTGCACCATAAGGAATAAAATTCTTTGTCACTAACCTAGGAGTCTAATTATCAGACAGTATCCTGGTTTTACATCTTTATTTTTCCTAGAAAAAAATGCAAATCTTAAACCTGGATCAAATTTCTTTTTAACAAGCAATTAGAAAAATAAGAACAAAACTATCAATAACATATGTCATGCAGAATTTTTGTTGGTCATTCTTTCTTGATCCAGATGCCATCACAGCCTTTAGTTCTATCAAGACATATTTCAGGTGTGTGTGAAGTATGGGAGCAGCATGTAAACCATTTTGAAAGAGTTACTGTTGAATCACCATTTGATTAAACCAAGTAAGAATGTATTCAAATTGGTCACAAACCACAAACTGAGAAAGGAAGAGAGCTATACATTTTAAATAGCAATCTATTTAAAGATACCTTTAGTGTCGTCAGCCTTACTTCCTGGAGCCTACAACAATCTAGGGTAGAAATACTCTAGTGCCTATCATCTGGTTGCACTTTGCCCACAGATAAAATTCTAACCTTATACTTTGCTTGACTGTTATACAGTGCTATAGACAGCACTACCTTTTTTAATACAACCGGCCAAAGCCATTTAGCACTGCCTATGAGTCCATATGTATTCCTAACTTGGGTGACATTTTTTTTTCCAAAGCAGCTGACCAGGTGTACTACTAACAGCTCTTCTCATTGACCAGATTTATTTTCATCACTGATTTTAGAGTCACCAAAAAGTAGGGCTGTAATGGAACAGCTACCTGTTTTTGGCATGTAGCTACATAACAAGCCTTCTTATACATGAAAAAAGCTTGAGCTTTTCCACTTTCCAATCAGTGGGTCATAAGAGACATTTTATGAAGTCATAGGAGTAAACTGAGGATGAGGCGTTGGAGTAACTGAGATGACTGATGTAGGTGTCTTGGTACCTGCTGATGGAGTTTACTTGTGGTTTCTAGATTTGAGATTGCCTGATTCCAGATGTTCCACTTCTATAATATGATGACTTGGTTCTGGACCCACCCAGCGTTGTGGCTTATTGAATCTGGCCGGCTCAAGATGGGTAATTCTGACAACATGTTTAATAGATGTCCTATGACCA
>NW_012155741.1:89311-90549 GCF_000956105.1 Propithecus coquereli
TGGTTCATAAACGAACTCTTTCACAACAAAATAAACTATTAAGAGAATGAAAATACAATCAACAGTCTGTGAGCAAATATTTGCCAAACATATATCTTATAAATGACTTGTATCCAGAATTTACAAAGAATTCTTATAGCCCAGTAATAATACAATGATCCAATCAAAAAGTGGGCAAAATATGCCAGCAGACATTTCATCAAAGAAGTTCTGTGGATGGCTAATAAACATAGGAGATGCTCAATGTAATTAGTCATTAGGGAAATGAAAATTAAAACTACAATTTAACTATTTAAGCCTCACTAAAATGTCTATGATAAATAAAGCTGATAATAACAAAGCTGTTAAGGATGTGCAAAAACAAGAAGTCATACATTACTGATGGGAATGTAAAATGGTCCGGTCATTTTAGAAGTTTGGAAGTTTCTAAGAAAGATAAACATGAAACTACAATATGACTCAGCATTTTGACGATTAGGTATCTGCTATGGTTTGAATATTTGTTTCCTCCAAAACTCACGTTGAAATTTAATCTTCAATGTGTCAATATTGAGAGGTGGATCCCTTAACAAGTGATTAGATCATGAGGGCTCTGTGTGGATTAATGGTTTAATAAATAAATGCATTGTCATGTGAGTGGGAATGGTGGCTTTATAAGCAGAGGAAGAGAGACCTAAGCTAGTGAGACAGGCAACTGGCAGGCACTGTTTTGGGTATTGTTTTGAACATTACTATAGGCATTGCTTAATCGTGCAGACATTTTTTAACTGAGCCAGGAAGCCTCAAAACAAAGTTTCAAACTACTCTGATCAAAGCAAGAAGGGTACAGGAGAAGTTCCAAGTGGTTAGAACCAAGATAATGGAAATATTGACTGCCTCTTGACCTTTCAGCTTCATTATACACTTCATTACCATAAACGTTTCTAAGGCAACCTCCACTCCCATCATGCACCTGACACCATAGCACTTCCTGTTTGACCATGTTTAGTCAAACACAGGGTGTCACTCTAATTCCAGGAAAACACCGCCCCTTTCCAAGGAATAACATGAATATTCCTCCCCTTTTTTAACCTGTAATTAAGCTATTGCTTAAATAGAGGGGCAAAAAGAGCCATGAGGTCAGTTTTCCTCCACAGAGAGAAATAGCCTCTACTCTGCCTATAGAGTAGATTTTCTATACTTTCCAAATAAATCTCACTTTAACTTTATAGTATCGGCTCACTCCTGTATTATTTCTT
>NW_012155741.1:103484-103836 GCF_000956105.1 Propithecus coquereli
TAGGTTTAATAAAGTTAAAGCTATATAAACTTCTAGGAACTAAAAAGGTAGCCCTCATATTACAAATTTAAAACTATGCTGTGAAGAGTCTAAATATAATGTTTTCTTTTGTTGTAAAACCTCCTTCTAGTTTGACCACAAAAAAATCTTTTTGAAATCATCTTGTAAAATAGGAAATCAATCACCTTATATTTCTGGTTACTTGATATTTATAAAAATGAAATTTGAAAAATCATTTTAATGCTCGCATGCAAAACTATATGTGACTCATTAAAATTATACCATCGCTAACATTGCATAATATATTAACAAGGAAGAAATTAAAATAATTCAAAATAATCATTTAGGCCTA
>NW_012155741.1:103886-104174 GCF_000956105.1 Propithecus coquereli
TCATGCACAATAACATCAAAAATAATAAAATGCATAGAAATAAGTTCAACAATTAATACAAGACCTGTAAAACAATATTTATAAGACACTGCTGAGAGAAATTAAAGAAGATTTAAATAAAAGTAGAGACATTTTATATTTGGAGATTAGAAGAGTCTGTATTGTTAAAGTGGCGATTTTCCTCTTTATCTAGGAATTTAACACAATCTATGTCAATAGTATAGCAGGCTATTGTGTAGAAATTGCAATATAGATTCTAAAGTTTATATGGAGATGAAAAAAAAAAAA
>NW_012155742.1:0-544 GCF_000956105.1 Propithecus coquereli
ATAACTATACCTAGGGGCAGGGAGGATAGATGCTCTCTTGAGTTCAGTTATTAAAAATTGTATTTATATAAACCAAAAACTATGTAGAATGCACTGCAGATTACATCGTAGGTAAGAGTCTATTAATTCACAAGTACTACATAATGTAAGTTTTTAATAGAATGGATCACTGAATGTCAAGCGTATTGTTGGTGACCTGTCGGGTATGTTTACTAAATCAAAAATCATACAATGATGACAAATTTGTAAATAGAGCTGATTTTGAAATATCATCATGAAAAGATGAAGTACATGAAATATCCGCACCCCGCATCATCCATGATCTACAGGGATGAGGGTGTGCGTTGAACTAAGTGTAGCTGCTGAATAATTTGCAAGAAACTGTTTGAGAACTGCTCACTCATTTTGGTTCAAAATATTTTTCACCTTTCCATCCTGACATTCATCCGTGCACGTGGAACCTGTCCAAATAACCTCACTCACCCTCACCCGCTATGAATTACGGAGACAAATGGAGACATGTGAATTAATGGGGATAAATACA
>NW_012155742.1:5744-7534 GCF_000956105.1 Propithecus coquereli
TATCTATGTTCTTAGGTATTAGAGAGCTAGAAAAAACAGAACTATATAATGTCTACATTTTAGTCTTGTCAATGCAAACAAAGACTGTCCTATGCGGTAATGTTTGTTTTGAAGAGTTTCTGTCTAATGACAAAAAAAATAAGTAACAATTATGAATTTTCTCTAGCACACTCAGGTGCAAAAACATGTAACATTTTCTTCAGCTTTGTTTAAAAATAATAAATATGGCTTTCAGAAAATATTCATCAACATGGCAGGAGGCCTAATATCTGCTATTACAGGGGAGAATGAGGTTGCTTATTACTGAGGCCACAGAAGAGTTCTATGAGTCTCACATAATCTATTGACAGTGAATTCAAGAGCATGCTCTCTGCCTTTTGGAAAATCTTGGTCATTATGGGGCTGACTTCAACTTTGAAGGTAGGAAGTGTTGCTCCTTATGGTCAGGTTTAGGTTCTTCTAACCAAGGCATGCTATTTCCAGGAGCCCTGACACATGGATCCCTGGTTCTACAATTAGCTGAAAACTTACACCTTAATTTCTCCCTGAGATAAAGCAGCTTTTCTTCACTGAACACATTGGACAACTTTCCTCAAACCACCCACTTTTATGTCTTGAAAGATGAAACTTAGTCTCTTTTTACATGCCTATATTAGTGGTTTCCATCCATGGCTTATTGAAATTACCTGAGAATCTTTAAAGAAACTCTGATGTGTGATTCCCTCCCCATCAGATATTTCCCATAACCTTCACATACATCACTCTTCCGCGGCGAGTGTCTCCCAGGAGGCACCTTTTCACTGTGTTTGTGCTGGTATGTGCTATGCAGGGTCCTAACTCATTTCAGCCACCTTCCATATTTAGATTAATATGATCCTCATAATATTCATCTGGGATAGACACTGTACTTGTCCCTGGTTTACATCTCAGGACACTAAGGCACGCAAGAGTTAAATAACTTGGCCCGGGTCACACAGTTAATAAATGGCCAAACACGGATTTCGAGCCTATGATATGTGCTTCTCACTGGTTTACAGAACTATCAATGCTCTAAGTCATAGAAATCTATGTTCCTTCCACATTTCAAACAACTTACATTCAGTACTAAAAATCTGAACTATGCAATTATCACTTTAAAAAAAATCAGTATATACAAAAAAAAAAAAAAATGTTCGCCTACCCCTTACTCTGTTGGAGAGACGGCGCTTCAAGGCTATCATGTCAAATGATGTAAGGACAGCTAATACCGGAACATTTTTTCTTGCTGTCTCTACTTAAACTTCTGCTCTTTCGAAAAGATGGGCTTCCCCACCCCCCACGCCCCGATGGCCCACACTCACCGCTCTCACTCACTACACTTTGCTTACACTTTCGAATCATTTACTAGACTGTAAATTTAGGCTTTGGAAAATCGGGTCCATTTTGAAATGGATTTGTGTCCATTATAAATAATTTCTTCAAATCTGTCAGGCCCAAATCTCTCAGGACAAAGCCCGGAACATCATGGACGTAACTCAGATATGTGCTGAAATTGCTGTGTTTGTAGACAAAATTTAAAACTATCCTTAAAAGGAAAAATGAGAAATTTTTCCCTCTCCCATGCCATCACAACTACAACCACACAAATAATATCAGACGAGTTACATTTTGAGTAGTAACTGCTTTGGCTTGGAACGGTTACAGCTTGTTGACCCGTGCTTGAAGCCCTGGGCCAACTTCCAAGACTGCATAGTCTGATCCAGGGAGTCACTGTCCAGGACTCTCCTGGTTTCTTACTCTGGCGTTTAACA
>NW_012155742.1:10834-11164 GCF_000956105.1 Propithecus coquereli
GTGTCTTGTCTTCCTAGTTTTTATAGTTCTTTAGATCAGTAAAAAGTGCATACTGTATATGAAGTCTGGATTTATTGTGTGAATGGTAAATAAGTGAAAAAATATCTCTGAATATCATTGATCATTTCCAAGTACATAGATAATTATAATCTAAATTACTAGATTGAAACTGTTTTAATATCAGCATGTCCTCTGAATGTTATTATTTTGTTTGAAGGGATTTTTTAAATATTTTTTTAGAAATCCTGAATGACAGGGTTTTAAGAAAATGTTTTAGATGTAGAATTCAAGAAAAAATGAATTCTGGTTAATTGATAGTTCATTAAATTG
>NW_012155743.1:0-316 GCF_000956105.1 Propithecus coquereli
ATAAAAAATATTGTTTTGTAACATTATGAAAGACTCTGCTATGTATATTCTCCCTTTGGACAGACATTTTAGTAGAGTTCATAAAGAAGACATTAAAATTGTTTTACTTTCATCATAACCCCAAATTACAAGTTTATATCTTAAGCCTTATCTTTTTAGAAAAGGTTACATGAATGTAAATCCTGAGATTTTGAAGGAAGAAATGTGCTTATTCTTCAGAACAAATTGTATGTCACTGTTTGTTGAGGAGTTATATAGATTTATGTACAAATTATTATATAGGGGAAGGAAGTTTTGAATTATATTATTTGCTCCA
>NW_012155743.1:2408-2892 GCF_000956105.1 Propithecus coquereli
AATGTTGAGAACCTGATTTTAAGCTAGAAGAATAATGTAGCTAGTGACTTTTGTAAATAAGCAGAATTCAAGACTTAAGTGAGCAAGAATTTAGCTTGGGCAAATCCTGATGAATGAAAGAGATTTTATCATCCTGAATGAAATCTGAACATGATTGTTTTCCAATTTATTAGAATGGCAGTAATTAAATTAAGGATAAGATATTAGCACTTAACTAGGTTTTCTTCACTCTTAGTCAATTGGGAATGGGCATGGTATTTAAGAAAAAAATTGTTGTTTATAATTAGGTGACAAAAACAAAAGAAATGGCCCTCAACAAGAAGGAATGGCTGGGAGAAATTTATGATTATATCTCTTGATATACTAAGACCTTATTGTGGCAATTATAGAGGCATGTTAGCTGATATAGCATAGATATGTTTGTGTACATATATTTTTGTGTAGATATATAAGTGTTGTGAATAAATATAAATATAAATTTATC
>NW_012155743.1:2942-4031 GCF_000956105.1 Propithecus coquereli
ATTGCATCTATTCCTTATCCTACTATAAACCATACTATGATAAATATTTTTGTACGTGCCTTTATATGAAAGAGTGATAGAAAATTCTCTGAAGAGTGGAATTGAAATTGGAGGTCTAGTGACTCTTGTGACTAAATCAGTGCTTTACAGATCCCCTTGAACTGTTTTAATTTCTGTCATTCGATATAGTGATAATACAATGAATATGCTGAAAAGAAACAATGCAAAATGATTTCGTTAAGACTGCAATGTCAATTATTACTCTATTGGAACTAAATTTATTCATTTCTTTATATTTGAGGTGATAGTCACTATCTTGAACATGAGTATTTATGTATTTGAGTTCTTGTAAAATTTTTAGTAGTTGCTCTCGAGTTTATAATATACACCTATAATTTTCTCAGGCTAGTTAAAATCAATAATGTTACATTCCACGTAAAATATAGAAACTTTGCAACCATGTAGGTCCATTTACTTCTTCTCATCCTTTATACTATAGTCATTGTATGTATTACATGTACATATGTTACACAGCTCACAAAACACTGCTACTGTTTTGCTCTAAATAGGTCTTATGTATTGTATAGAACTTAAGAGAGAAAATGGTCTTGCATATTTACCATTTCTTGTGTTCTCCATTTTTTCCTAGAGATCTAAGTTTAACTCTGGTATTATTTCTCATTAGGCTGAAAACCTTCCTTTAGCATTTCTTATATTACAGCTTTACTTATGAAAAAAATCATTTTTTAAAATTTAAAATATATTTTTATTTATTTTTGAGTGGTAGCTTTGCTAGATATAAAATTCTCAATTCATATTTTTTTTCTCTTCAGTACTTTGAATGCATTCCAATGTCTTCTGACATCCATAAGTTTGGATGAGAAGTTAGTTGTTACCTAACCATGGATCCCTTATGTATAATACATTGTTTTCTTCTTTCTACATTCAGAGATTTTTCCTATTTTTGGTTTTGAATAGTTTGACAGTTATGTTTTTGGACATACTTGTCTTTAAATTTATACTGCTTGAGTTTTATTGAGGTTATATCTATACATTTATTATTTTCTCTAATTGATAACATTTCATTTA
>NW_012155744.1:0-411 GCF_000956105.1 Propithecus coquereli
ATTGTCAGTATGCACAAGGGTGGCATTGTAAGATATTTGTTTGCCAGTCAGAATGATGATTCTCAAACATCAGTATTTGATTCTCTGGTAGTATAATATCTCCCTCAAATTCTACAAATTAAAAGTAGGGCTAATTCTGTGAGTCTCATATAAAGCCATATAATTAATGTCTTTGACATCCATATTATAATACTTCTAAAATGTTGAGTTAGATGATAGTTTAGTATTATTCACCAAAATAAAGTCTAAAACAATCCCACCCCAAACTAAAAATATCTTAGCTTTAAAATCTAAAAGTCTTGGGCCAATTCTTAACAGGGAGTATTTTTCTGGAAATTAAAATTTTCTAGTAATATCTGTTTGCCTGTGAGGTCTGAGTCCAGTATGGTTATGACGTCTTGCAGGAGACTT
>NW_012155744.1:3770-4092 GCF_000956105.1 Propithecus coquereli
CACCATTTCAGAACCTCCACATTTTAAAGCCAACAAACTCGGGAACATATTTGGGTATGTGAGTGTGCTGGCTATTGTTTACATTTGTTTTGGGGGAAGACAGCCACAACTCATTCCGTTCTCCCCTGTGCCATAGGGGCTACAAGTCTAGTAACTCTTCACCAGAGCCCTTTACTTCCTAGATAAAATTTACATTTTGCTTGTGAGAAATATTCATGTAAAGCCTGGAAAGTGAAATTGAAATAGATTTCATTTCTTCATCTCTGTATGTGCTTGCCAAATGTGAGCTCTAGCAGTGTCCTTCAAGTTCCTTTGTAATCCT
>NW_012155744.1:5917-8055 GCF_000956105.1 Propithecus coquereli
AAAATTAGCACTTCAAAATCCCCAAATAAAAAGCAAATGACACATGCAAGTCTTTCTTTAAAAAAAAAAAAAAAATGGCCAACAAGCATGTGGGACGATCTCCTCACTTAGTAATCAATGAAATATAAATGTATGTCAGGATTCAGTTAGGAAAACAGAACTATGCTTGGTATCTCAAGTAGGTAGAGATTTAAAATGGAATAATTAGGTGTTTATAAAACATCTGGGAAAGCTGAAGGAATGAAATTTGGGGACAGTCCCTGCTAGCCTCTCAGGTGTTCCCCCAGAGAATCGGAAAGTTGCGGTCACCACCGAGGCCAGAACAGCAGGAAGCCACATGAATGGCCATCACTTAAAACCAGCAGCAGCAAGGAGGCAGAGGATTTCGGAAGACATCAAATCAAGGATTTTGGAGCCCTGCCTCTTCAGCCTACTTGCCAGGAGAAAGAAGAATGGCTTCTGCTTCCTGGGATGCTTCCGAATCTCGCCTGAGGGCCTCTCATGATGGAGTCTAAACTAGTACAGAGCTGGGAAGGGATTCTAGAAAATGTAGCTTCCAGGTCCCACTCCTTGTGAAGTAAGGAGAAGGATAGAAGTGGGCAGGAAAGGAGAACTGTTGAATGCAGACAGGGTTGCACCTTAAAACAAGTGCCAGTCATGGCTTGCTTATCAGACACTGGCCCTCAGTGGATGAGGCAGCTGACCTCCAGAAGAGTAGTACAAACTCATGCTTTGACCAGCATGGATGAAATATGATCACTTAAAATCTGCATATCAATGGACCCACCAACCCAATTCCGGAAATTTATCTTAAGGTAACAATCACACAAATTCACAAAAACCCATGCAGGTACTTATCACGTGATTGTTTAAGATAGCAAAACTGACACAGCTTAAATATCCATTAATGGGATTTTGACTAAATAGTTCTACATCATACAAGTATCATGCATCCATTAAACATAATGAGGCATATTTGTATTTACTGATACATTCATTTTCTGTGTTGCTCTTTGCCCTTTGGATTCTATCCTAAGTCCTTACCTACAGGTGTCTGCGTACCACAGCCCCTGCTTGCTGGTCCAACTTCATCGGATGCTATTCCTCATGCCGACTGTGCTGTCTCCCTCCCCAGGGCCCCCCTTCACACCATTCCTCTGCCTGGAACACTCTATCATCCTGTTTAGGCATTTATGTGAAAGCACATGTAAATATATGCATAAAGAAAATGGGTTTAAAAAAGAAGACTTTCTTGTATTTCCGTATCTGTGGTTATTTGCAACTCTACAGAAGTTTATTAAATTACTTTGCAACTCTATGACAGTTAATTTGAAAATTTAGAGGAAATTATACATGCATCTTTGCAACAGATTTGAAATTCTAGTGGAAACAGATGCTTTTCTCACAAAATGTTTGAAAAAGAATGACTCACCAAGAGGGAAAAAATGTGATCTACCCCATAACCGTAGAAAACCTTCCTGAGTCACTAAGTTTACAAGTTTCTCTTGAAATATCCTAGAGGTAGAGATTGTTTTATAAACCAGTTTGAAAATCATGGTGGTGTTTTATAGTGAAATACATCATCCACATAGAAGGGAGTTTATGACATATGGGTATTATATTTTCCTTTAAATATATATTTACTATCCAGGTTAAAACGTAAGTCCTTAACCAGTGCCTTGGAAGCCCTCCATGTTTGCCATAATAGCCTCTCCTTTTCCTCCCAGAACCCAAGAGATTAACACAAAAGTTAGTGTACTGATGATGACTTCCTTATTTTTTAAATAAATGTAAATCCCACATAGGAATACCAATACAACATATTGTATAGCCTTTTTGTTTGTTTGCTTTTTGAGACAGGGTCTCACTCTGTTGCCCAGGCTGGAAGGCAGTAGTGTGATCATAGGTCTCTGCAGACTCCAACTCCTGGGCTCAAGAGATCCTCCCACATCAGCCTCTTGAAGTGCTGGGATTATAGGTGGGAGCCACCACGCCTGGCTTGTATACCTCTTTAAGTGACTGAATAACAAGCATAATCCTAGCTAAGGGAAAGGTACTGTTACCTCTATTAGACAAAGTCTCCTAGGAGAAAGATAAACAGGTTCGTTGGGTCTCACTCTGGCATACCTTCTCTGACC
>NW_012155745.1:0-871 GCF_000956105.1 Propithecus coquereli
ATATTTTTTGTAAAGCCTCAAGGCATATTTCTAACTTTCCATAAATATTTAAAAAGTATCTCATTGTAATTTCTCTTCAGATTGAAGAAACCCTCGAAGAAATGAATTTCCTATTGTCCTTGGATCTACACTTCACAGATGGAGATTATTCGTAAGTAGCTAATCAAACAATTGAAAAATCTTTGGATACACATGACTGTTAATTTGTTAGTATTAGATTCCCCATTTTCTTCTTAAAATCCAGCTTATCCCCAGCTTGTTTATTTTGAATTACTTCTATTTTCTGGGGGAATCTCATGAGAATGGTTAGGGCTGCTCTGTTGTGCCCATTCTGATTCTATAAGCTCCAGGTAGCAAAATCAGACAAGTTAAAGAAATACAATTTTCTAGACTCTAGAAATGGCACTGATAAAATATCACTACTATGAGGCATTTAAATATAACTGAGCTCTCTTCCACTGTATCACTGGCTAATCTTTCTTGGTAGCATGAGGTATGCCTTCTTTAGGTGGGACTTTGTTGATATTCTGAGAGTTTTCCAGACTGATGACTCTTGGCCTTGACAGTTGTTCTATTAATAGTTCATTAATTTCTAGAGCCCTAGAGAAAGTTTTAGGACTGGCTACTTCAGACATGCAGACACACCTGGACATGCAGTCATATATTTTAGGGACAAATTGTGCTTGTATTCATTTAAAACGAGAATCAAAGATCCATTTGACAGTTTTATTTTTGGAGGGTTTTTTTTCCTCATTTCAAATGTAGTTTTAGCAATACTTCTTGAAAATGGTATTTAAATTCAGACTTCATGTAAGATTAATGACTAAATAGTCACAGTACTGAAAAGTCTACTTCCTTTTTAACCAAGTCA
>NW_012155745.1:3014-3938 GCF_000956105.1 Propithecus coquereli
TGCAATAGCTTTTAGAAAGAAGAAGATATTTTTTATTATAAACTTCTTGAAAAAATTTTGCAAGTTTTTCTGAAATAGATTAATATGTCATAACATTATAAGTTAATGAAACTTGTGTGACAAGAAAATGTTTTCGAAATGTAACTTTCAAGTAAGATACAATGTTGCATTTATATGATTATATGTTAGATTTTAATGCTAAAATTTTACCTATATATAAAGCAGTTTACTGTAGTTTTCTGAACATTGTTTTTGTAGTTTCAGTAAGATTCCCTAATTAAACTGTTTTAACCATTTCTTTTTAAAACTTACCAAGACTATCTTTACAAAATTAGCTTAGTTTTCTCATTTGAAAAATACACAAACAATTCATAGAGGTTAGCTCAGGTTATTAATGTTGCTGTTTAAGACCCTAATTAAACAGAATAGTGATATTCATGTCACTAATCCTAGTGAGTTAAATGTGTGCTTCCTCTTGAAATGCAGCAGCTTTTGCCTCAGACTATTAGGAGAAAGGGGCAGCTCATCTCCTAGAGCCGGTTTACTGGAAGAAGACATTTTTGGCTCAGAATCAGAAGCCAAGAGGATTAACTGTTGGCTCTGGTTAGTGACTGGAAAAGAAAACAACATGCCTGCAGCAGCTGAGGTTGCTGTTCTCTACCTAGCTTACTCTTATATCTATCCCCTTTCTTGCTGCTAAAACTTTGCCCTGAAAGAAGCAGCAGCTTTGCCTGCCTTCCTCTGCCTGTAAATGATAGGTTGGGAAAAGGAAGCAAGGAAGGGATAAAGGAAAGATTTTTGCTGGTGGTGTGCTGGTAAAAGGGTCATGTCTAAGGGTAACATTCCCTATCATTTGTTCTTCAACAAGTTTTTCCTGAAGTTTTATTATAGGTGGCTTTTTATCCTCTAAGCACATTGAAAAAA
>NW_012155745.1:11198-11955 GCF_000956105.1 Propithecus coquereli
TGGTCACTAATGTATTTCCATAATATACTATTGACTAAACATCACTATATTAACCAATTTTAATAAGTAGATATAAAGTAGTTCTTAATTAGAGAATGTATTATATTTGCTTCTGTTACTTAGCACTTTTCTTGAGTTTTCAAAAAAGCATATATTTAAAATTCTTAAACTCCACCATGCTGAAAAATTGATCTAAAATCTGTTCCCTCTTTTAAAAAAATACCTTGAATTCCTTTCTGCTTTTTTGCCTTTTTCTTTTCTCCTGGATGAATGATGTACATTTTATGATGACATTTAGTTAAATATTCATTTGATGCAAGAAGCTCTTACTGAAAAGAAGAGTAAGGAGTTCTGGAATCTAGGTTTTGGCAAGTCACGTGACCCATCTGAACCTCAGTATCTATACTTGTGAAAGCAGGGAGTGGACCTAGCTGATCTCTGAGATCCTTGCCAAAACTCAAACTCTGAGTCTAAGAAATTAAAATAGAAAAATGATATGGGATTATGAAAAGTCGATGGCAAATCTAAATAGAAAAAAACAAAGTAATATAAACCTGAATGTACATCATTTGTAATTCTGATAAGCTAATTACCTAACTGCATTATCAGATCAATACTAAGTCTATTACTAACAAGTTGGAAAATTCTAGTAAATTTTGTTGTAAAAGGAGTATAGTAACTAGTGCTGTGTGCAATCCTTATAACTAGCCAAAGCCAACATGCAGGTCCTATATGAGCGTCTTCTCAGAAGAAAACA
>NW_012155746.1:0-339 GCF_000956105.1 Propithecus coquereli
AAAAAAAAAAAAACTTTAAAAGCAAAAAGAAGAATTAATGAATTGTGTTTCCTTATGCATTTCAAATATTGCTCCGATTCCTGGGTCAGTGCAGGCCGAGGAGACGGCAGGAGACACCAGGAGCATGGCGACACACGCAGGAATTTCTTCATCTTGGAGGAATAGACAAGCACAGGCAGCGGAACTCGCAGGTGTGAGAGACTTGACTGATTCAGACGTCGCCCCAGCCTGGACCAGACGGCCCGACCTCCCCAGTCAGCGGGTGGGATTTTTCTGGTCTAACCAAACCTAAAGCAGCCTCTAAGCTGAAGCTCTGGAAGAAATACGGGAAAGGTACCT
>NW_012155746.1:11812-13257 GCF_000956105.1 Propithecus coquereli
GCAAATTTCATTTTTTGTGGATTTCTATAAAATTTAGAGATGCGTTTCCACATCTTCTTTCTAGTAAATTAATTGCAATTCAAGAGAGCAGCTGAATCAAGACTCCATAGCAATGCGTGTCATCTCTGACTTTCCACGGCGAGGAAGCGGTGGGGAGGAGGGTTGAAGCCGTTTGTATCTATTTGTGCGGCACCAACGGCAACAGACCTGCACACCGTGAGGCTGAAGTAAAACCGAGTCAAAGACTGACGACCAAACATGCTATTGTGAGACATATTCATAGTCAGCGTCATTGCACAGGCTTTGGAGAACTTCATTGATTTCTTTTATCCTTAAATCACCATAGAATTGGGCCTGCCATGTGACTAATGACAGAGGTATTTTTTTCTTTATTTAGTAGAATGCAAAATTCCAGAAGATGGTTGTGACATCTTAGGTCAAAGAAACCCGATGGTCCCACGCTGTGACATTTACCAATTACCGGCGGACATAACAAATTGTTCTGCTGAGTACAGGCAGTTTTCATACTGCTGTTTGACAGGTTTAATTCCGGAGGAAAGTGTGGAAGCCAAAAATATTTTGGCAGCAGGTGATTTTCCCGTAGAAACACTGTTCTAATGAGATGCTAGTTTCCTGATGAGGCCCTTGAAAAATAAAATGATTACAAAGACCCTGTGGAATCACCTAAAAAGTATATCACTAAGCATTAAACAGTATTTTCTTAAAATCATTAAGTGACTTATAGGGGGCAAACTAATAAAATTAATACTGAAGTTTGCTTAATGATTTTTGTGAATTTCTTCTTCTTTCGTCTCCCTCTCCTCCGGCAGCAGTAAACAACAAAGTACAGGGACACTACCTGAATCATGAAGAGCCCAGCAAAGCATCTAGTATACAGGAGGTGCTCAATAAATACACTGAACGAATCACCAAGGGAATTAATAAAGACTTCTGGAGAAACTAACGCAAGGGTGAGTGTTCTGTTGTCCTCCTCTGATTGAAGCCCCTCCTCCCTGCCACGTAAATTTTGTCTGTTGCAGGTATAGAAGTCACTTGGCGTTTCTCCTGCAGTGGAGGCTGGGCTCGTTCCCATCTGACCTGAGAGTCGTTACCTGGGTGTGAGGAATGTGGACAGGACCTGCTGCAATTCAGGCTCGTCCTGGAGACAATAAAGAAGCCATAGCCCTGGCCAGGCGCGGTGGCTCACGCCTGTAATCTAGCACTCTGGGAGGCCGAAGTGGGAGGATCACTTGAGGTCAGGAGTTCGAGACCAGCCTGAGAAAGAGCAAGACCCTGTCTCTACTAAAAAAATAGAAAGAAATTAACTGGACAACTAAAAATACATATACCAAAAATTAGCCGGGCATGGTGGCGCATGCCTGTAGTCCCAGCTACTCGGGAGGCTGAGGCAGGAGGATCGCTTGAGCCCAGGAGTCGGAGGTTGC
>NW_012155746.1:14619-15008 GCF_000956105.1 Propithecus coquereli
TCCAACGGGGGCAACTGCTCCCCTTGTCTAAGTCAGAAAAGCTCGAGGAGGAGGGACCTAGAAGGACACCCACATTCAGACAAATATCCAGAAGCACCATCTCTACACAGGTGAAGCAGTGCAAAGAGCAAACCACCATGGAATCCAATCCAGGTATCTGGATCCAGGTGAGGAGACAAAAGGCTCAAACCCCCACCACCAGCATCTCCTCCAAAGAGGGAACCAGGATTCTTGGCATCCCAATTTACGACCCAGAATGTATTATTTTTTTAAAAAAGAAAAACAAAGTTGGAAGAGATTTTTCTTGTGTCTCTATGGACTTTATTGGAATTAACTTTATAAAAAGCTATAAATAAACTGAAAACTGTCTACACCACTGAAAGTGGAAC
>NW_012155747.1:0-580 GCF_000956105.1 Propithecus coquereli
CAATTCACTCAAAAAAAAGCAAGGAAAGAGGAAAGAAAGACAATGTGTACATAGAACAAATAGAAATAAAATTAGCATCATCAATTTTTATATTACGTGTATAGTCAGAAAGGATGAGTAGATCTCCATACCGTTGTCTCCATATCCTAGTCGAGAAAAATGGTTTATTCAAAGTGTGGAGACAAAAAGAAATATTACACAGTCTAGGAGTTGCAGGTTGTTTGATGTAACTGGTTTATGTCAGAGAAAAGTGAAAAGCTAGGCTTGGAAAAGTAGAAAGTGGTCAGTTCACAAAGACTCTTGATGGTATATAGCAACTGTATTAAGGGGCGTTGCAGAAGAATGATCATATTTGCATTTTAGATAAATAATTCCACTGCCTGTGGATGAAACATTAAAAAAAAATTAGGAATAGACCATACCCAAACAGAACAAGAATAAATAGCATGTGACTCAAACAGCAGGAATGAGAAGGAAGAAGAAACTATTAATATAATAGAAAAGGAAAAAGGGATAGAGGAATGAGAAGAAGAAGGAAGAAAGAAACAAGAATAAACATTTTTTCAGAACTAGAGAATAA
>NW_012155747.1:2790-3827 GCF_000956105.1 Propithecus coquereli
TTTGTTTTTATTATTTACATTTACGACAAATTCAATTTCCAAGGAAAAACCTCAAAAATGTAAAGACAGCCCAAATCTGAATTGATCTGTTCCTTTTTCATCCAAATATGAGAATTAAGATCAATTCTTTGTTCATGTTTAATGATCTCAGAAAGTACAACAGAGTTTAAGTGAAGTAAACATTAATTCAAATTAGTACGTTTACAATCGGTTCACTACAAAAAACTTTGTTTTGCTTCAAAATAAATATGCTTTATAGGTGATGTTTATCAGCTTTCTAAATTAATCCTTACCATGCAGAGAAGCATCTAGTGATTCAAGTCCTTTAAATAATCACAGGAAAGGCATATTTGGCTTTAAACATAGGCAGGGCTAAGAAATCCAATAACGTGCTCTCTCTACATGGGACCTTTCAAGGAAGTTAGCAAATGCCAACCTCTCCCTTCACTGTAGGTCTTGCTCACTAGAAGAACATATATCATTTATGAACATAGCAGAATCTCAACTTGTATATTGTATCTTGACTGTAGCATTTTCCCCCACTTTTTCCAATCAAATATCACACAAAATTAAAAATATTAAAGTACGGAGCTTTAGAAAATAAAAATCAATAATTTAATGTTATAAAATTCCAGAATAAATATGTTATTAATGAAAACATTCATTGTACTAAGATTAATAAGTAGCTATTATTAGCTGAGAGCTTTACCACATGCTAGGCACATGTGATAAACCTTGCATACCATATCAAGTAGATATTATTACCTCAATTTTATAGGTAAATAACTTGAGGAAAAGTTAAGAGGGTTTTCAATGTCATACCGCTGATACAGTGTATGATGCATTCTGAATTTTAATCCATGTCTAACTCACCCCAGAGGTCCTTGTTCTTATCTAGTTGCTATAATGTACCAGGCATACAATATCCCACAAATTTTGAAATCATGTATATTATCCACCTACCCTTGCAGAAAATTGCAATCTAACACAATGACATCTAGAACTTATGTTAGCATCAAAACATCATGTAGAAATTA
>NW_012155747.1:5437-5936 GCF_000956105.1 Propithecus coquereli
TTTGGTCTCAGGCAACAGTCTAGACTGCCCCAAAATGTTTCTATAATCAAATGCATAGATACCTTTCCCAGGCAAATTTTAAAATAAAATTTAACTAAACCTAGCAGAATATGAGATTCAGATTATAAAAATTTAAGAATGTAACAACATTTAGGAAGGTATTTTGAAAGATTATCACACAGTAACAAGTGATATCAAGGAAAGAATTATCAACTGAAGGAGGCTCTTTCCTAATTAAGCAAAGAGTTACACATGTATTTTCTGGGTCACATAGTGAATGGAGAGAGGGAGGGTCCACTCTGGAGGATGAATGCAGAAGTAAAGGACCTGCGGGTTGTATGTGGGCCTGTGTTAGAGGAGAACAAATAGGAAATAAGCAATGACAGGGAATTGGCGATTTCTTTAAGCCCAAAATGTCAGAGTCTTTCTGTGCCAATTGTTCATGATAATATTAAAATTAAAAAAGGAAGTATACATATAGAGTCACCTGCTATATAAA
>NW_012155748.1:0-582 GCF_000956105.1 Propithecus coquereli
TGGAAGTTCTCTCATCATGGACAAGGTATATATATATTTTTTGAGACAGGATTTCACTTTGTTGCCCAGGATAGAGTATAGTGGTGTCATCATAGCTCACTGCAATCTCAAACTCTTGGGCTCAAGTGATCACCTTACCTCGGCCTCCTGAGTAGCTGGGACTACATGTGCATGCCACCACACCTGGCTAACTTTTTTGTATTTTTTAGGGAGACAGGGTCTTGCTATTTCCCAGACTGACCTCAAACTACTGGCCTCAAGCGATCCTCCCACCTTGGCCTCCCAAAGTGCCAGGATTATATCATGAGCCACTGCGCCTGGCCAGAATATTTTGTAACAGGCAGAATTTGTGAGGAAAACATGATCAGATATTTTAGTTTTCAGCTACTGCCAACACGATATATTTTAAGATATATGAAGCAATAATTCAGGCCTTATCCAAACTGAAAATAAAACAGGTATTGGAGAAAAGAGGTAAATGTAGAGGTAAATGCAAGGTAAAACTATATGTTCTTACCATGTTGCCAATAAAATATTCTGAGAAGGTAGCTTGATTGCAACAGATCTCCAAATTACTCCTAT
>NW_012155748.1:2092-2809 GCF_000956105.1 Propithecus coquereli
ATGCATTTTTGCTTGCCTATTTCTGCAAAAGAGAGAAAAAGGTAACTGGGATCCTGGTATGGACTACATTTAATATGTAGATAAATTTGAAGACTACTAGTATCTTAACTAAATTAAATATTCTAATCTATGTCCATGGAAGACCTTTTCATTTATTTAGATCTTCTAATTCAATCTCTACTTGTTACAGGTCTGTTTAGATTTTGTATTTGCTTTTAGTCAGTTTTGATATTTTGTGTCTTTCTAGGAATTTGTCCATTTCATTTAGATTATCTAATTTGTAGGTGTAGAGTTTCTCATAGTATTTCTTTTAAATACGTTTTATTTTTGTAAGATCAGTAATGATGTCCATTATTTCATTCCTGACTTTAGTGATGTAAGTATTTCCTTTTCTTTTCTGGTATAGTTAAATGTTTATCGATATCGTTTGTCTATATTTGCAAAGAAACCCTTTTTGTTATTTTATTCTATAGTACATGGCGACTTGGTTGTTAGGTGCATATATTTAGCTTGTTCTTCATTTTTAGTTTTTTTATGGTGGAAGATTACAGTGTTGATTTAAAACCTTTCTTCATTTTATCATAGGCAATTAGAGCTTCAGTTTCCCTCTAAGCACTTTTGTAGTTGCATCCCATAACTGTTGGTATGTTGTGTATTTGTTTACTTTTTTCTCAAAGGAGTTGAAATTAAAAAAATAAAGTAGGAATAATTTCCTTT
>NW_012155748.1:3754-4247 GCF_000956105.1 Propithecus coquereli
GTATGCCTTCTTTTGAAAAATATCTGTTCATATCATTTTCCCACTTTTTAATGGAATTATTTTTTTCTGAGTTCTTTAAGTTTCTTACAGATTCCGGATATTCATTATTAGTGGATTCATAATTTGTGAGTATTTCTCCCACTTTGTAGGTTTTCTATTTACTTTGCTGATTATTTCTTTTTCTGTGCAGAATTGTTTTAGTCTAATTAGGTCCTATTTGTGTAGTTTTGTTTTTATTGCATTTGCTTTTGGAGTCTTAGTTACAAAATATTTTCCTAGGGTGGAACTTAAGAAAATATTTTGAAACAAATGAAAATAGAGACACAACACATCAATAGAGACACAACATATCAAAACCTTTGAGATACAGTAAAAGCATTGCTAAGAGGGAATCTTATAGTGCTAAATACCTACATCAAAAAGATAGCAAGATCGCATATTAACAACCTAAAGTGGCATCTCAAGGAAGCAGAAAAACATGAGCCAAACCCCA
>NW_012155749.1:0-451 GCF_000956105.1 Propithecus coquereli
CATCCCCTCCCCCGCCCACATCCACAGCCTGTGATAAAAGCCAAAGTCGCGGGGCCCATGAGGCTCCAACAGTCTGCCCGTCCCCTCCCTGCCTCCCCTCCTCCTACTGTCCCCTCGCTCGCCCTCATGGGCCTCCTCACTCTTCCTCGCACACGCCAGAACATTCCCAGCTCAGGCCTTGCGCCGGCTGCTCCATCTGCCTGGAAGGCTCGTCCCCCGCCCTCACCTCCTTCAGTCTTTACTCAAATGTCACCTTCTCTAGCGAAAGAGAAGGGGAGGGGGAAAAACTAGTAAAAAAAAAATAATGTCACTTTCTTAGTGAGGCCTCCCCGGCCATCCTGTCAAAGTGGCAGCCCCGGCTGGGCGCGGTGGCTCACACCTGTAATCCTAGCTCTCTGGGAGGCCGAGGCGGGCGGATTGTTTGAGCTCAGGAGTTCGAAACCAGCCTGAG
>NW_012155749.1:501-1017 GCF_000956105.1 Propithecus coquereli
CGGTCTGCTCTGCCCCTCACATGCATCCAGAGGGATCCTGTGGCCACCTGAGCCACCTCGCATCCCCTCCCCCGCCCACATCCACAGCCTGTGATGAAAGCCAAAGTCGCGGGGCCCACGAGGCTCCAACAGTCTGCCCGTCCCCTCCCTGCCTCCCCTCCTCCTACTGTCCCCTCGCTCGCCCTCACGGGCCTCCTTACTCTTCCTCGCACACGCCAGAACATTCCCAGCTCAGGCCTTGCGCCGGCTGCTCCATCTGCCTGGAACGCTCGTCCCCCGCCCTCACCTCCTTCAGTCTTTACTCAAATGTCACCTTCTCTAGCGAAAGAGAAGGGGAGGGGGAAAAACTAGTAAAAAAAAATAATGTCACTTTCTTAGTGAGGCCTCCCTGGCCATCCTGTCAAAGTGGCAGCCCCGGCTGGGCGCGGTGGCTCATGCCTGTAATCCTAGCTCTCTGGGAGGCCGAGGCGGGCGGATCGTTTGAGCTCAGGAGTTCGAAACCAGCCTGAGCAAGAG
>NW_012155749.1:1067-3104 GCF_000956105.1 Propithecus coquereli
TCAGCCTCCCAAAGTGCTGGGATTACAGGCATGAGCCACCATGCCCAGCCCTTTTCAAATCTTATGTTCTGAATATGGGTTAGCCTGTGCTGAGCCTTCCTGAAGGTGGGTTAGTGTGACCCCGAGCCAGTGGCAGGTGATACAGACGTGTGGGAGGCCAGGCCTGGGTTAACCGTGCCCCCACCCTGGAGGCAGCTCTGGGGGGATCCCAGAAGCACCTACACCCCGCCCACCCACCCGGCTCACCTCAGCGTCCATGGCCATGTCCTGGATGTTGGGCCCATCCCCATCCCGCTTTGGGATGGCAGGCGGCTCAGCAGAGGCCCCGCGACGCTCTCCTTCCTCCCAGCCGCTGCGCAGGCAGGGCCCGTCATCCTCGGGCGAGGCCTGGCTCAGCCGGATGAGGTTGCTAAAGTTGGAGTCAGACTTGGAACCCGCGGGTGGCTTGCGGGCCTTGTGGCGGCCCGGCAGGCGGCTGCCGTAGAAAGCCAGAATGGGCTCGGGCCCTGAGTCTGGCACCCGGCGGCCAGTGGCCGCTGCCTTGAGAGGGGTCAGCATGTCGGAGACCACGTCGGCGCGGGTCTCCCCCCACAGCCCGCGGCCCGCCTCCTGCAGACTCAGGTCGTCCAGCTGGTCGATGGCTCTCTGCACGCCCGGTGCCTTCTCCTCTCGGAAGAAGGGCCCGCTGCCCGCCACACTGCCCACGCCCACGGCCTCCTCCTCCTCCTCGGCCAGGCGGTAGTAGGGGGGCCCGTCTTCTGTGGCGGCCACGACGGGCTTGCCCTCCACCTGCAGCGAGAGGCGGCAGCCGCGCAGCGACAGCTGGTAGTAGCGGGTGGTCTCGTGGGCGCTGCGCAGCTGCTGCATGGACACGAAGGGGTGGCGCAGGGCCGCACTGGGGCTGATGCGCTCGTGCGACTCCCACGTCAGCATGCGCTTGATCAGCTCCACCATGCTCTTGAGGTCGGCGTGCTCGGCCAGCGCCTCGCGGTCCGGGAAGGTCAGCCGACTGGCCGCCCCACCGCCATTCACCGTCTCGATCTGGTCCAAGGACTTGAGCATGTACTTGCGGCGCTCCAGCGGGCGCACCTGGCGGGGCAGCGGGGGCACAGGGCTGACAGGTATCCGGGACTGGGGCCCCAGGCACTTGGGCCCCAGGACCCACATGTGACCCCCGACTTCTAGGTCTGCCCATATCTGCCTCTTGCTGCTGAGAAGGCCACACCTGACCCTCACACCAGACCCCCTCTCTCTATCCCAGAGAGTTCCACACCTCGCCCCAGACCTCCAGTCCTCCCCAGCGCCATGGGTCCGGTCCTCCCTGGAACCAAATCCAGGTCCCTTTCAACCACGACAGCCTCCACACTTGACGCCAGCCCTCCAGACCTCCCAGTGATCTGTCGAACCCAGACCCTCCTTGCTACTTTAGCTGGGGAGCTGTCAGAGGACCTGCCACAAACTTTCAGTCTTGCCTTTGGCCTCGCACAGACCCTTCTTGCTGTGAAAGCTCGAGCCCCAGACTCCTCGTCTTCTCTGCTGTGTAGCCCAGACTCTCACAGCACAGGTTTGATCACAGCCACAGAGGTAGCGGACGGGCCACCCTAAACTCCCAGTCCCACCCGGGATCTCACTCAGATCCCTCTTTCTGTTGCAACTCTCACACCCAACCCCAGACCTCAAATTTTCTCTGCAGTCTAACCCAAATCCCTCATGCTGCACGAGGCGCTGACCCCAGAGCTGAAGCTGGCAGAGGAGCTACCCTAGTCTTTCCGTCACACTCGCGGTATACCCAGATCCCTTTTGCTACAGCGACCCCTACATGTGACCCCAAAACTTCCAGTTCTCCCTGCAATCTCCCCTAGATCTGTCTTGCAGCAGCCCCAAGGGCTGACCCTCAAACTTCCAGTCCCATCTTTGGTCTCACCCAGATCTTTCTTGCCGTGACAATATCCAAAGGTGACCCCCAAGCTTCCAGTCCTCACTGAATTCTAACCTAGATTTTTCTTTTCTTTTTTTCTGAGACAGATTCCCACTCTG
>NW_012155750.1:0-337 GCF_000956105.1 Propithecus coquereli
TCTCTTTAAGGTATCTCCATATTGCTTTCCACAGAGGTTGCACTAGTTTGCAGTCCCACCAGCAATGTACGAGTGTTCCTATCTCTCCACATCCACGCCAACATTTATTGTTTTGGGACTTTTTGATAAAGGCCAGTTTCATTGGAGATAAGTGATATCTCATTGTGGTTTTAATTTGCATTTCCCTGATGATTAGAGGTGTTGAACATTTTTTCATATGTTTTTTGGCCATTATGCTGTCTTCTTTTGAAAAGTTGCTGTTCATGTCCTTTGCCCACTTTTCGATAGGGTCGTTTGATTTTTTCTTGTTGATTTTCCTGAGTTCTAAGTAGATTCT
>NW_012155750.1:4351-4701 GCF_000956105.1 Propithecus coquereli
TTTCTGGAAACGCAGGAGCCATATTTCCTGCCACATCCCCCCACCTCTATAAGGTGGGGAAGGGAATGTGGGGTGCGGATCAGTGTTGTGAAAACACATTGTTTTAATGCTTTCAATAATTATTCTCAAACTTGGAATGAAAATTCTATTACTTGCAAGATGAAAGGAGATAGGAAAAAAAAGAAAATTCTATTGGACAGTGCTGGCCTACGCATTCCAGATCAGGTGCTGGGAAGCAGGAGAGGGAAATCATTTTTTCTGGAAACGCAGGAGCCATATTTCCTGCCACATCCCCCCACCTCTATAAGGTGGGGAAGGGAATGTGGGGTGCGGATCAGTGTTGTGAAAAC
>NW_012155750.1:5966-7909 GCF_000956105.1 Propithecus coquereli
AAATTATCTGGACAACTAAAAATATATGTAGAAAACATAAGCTGGGCATGGTGGCACATGCCTGTAGTCCCAGCTACTCGGGAGGCTGAGGCAGGAGGATCGCTTGAGCCCAGGGGTTTGAGGTTGCTGTGAGCTAGGCTGAGGCCACAGCACTCTAGCCAGGGCAACAGAGCGAGACTCTGTCTCAAAAGAAAGAAAACCTCCTACATCTCGTGAGAACAATAGGAGTCTGTGGCATTTGAGCCATGACTTGCTCCCCGCCACTTCTCCCGGCTCTGTCTTATGGAAATGGCACTCAAAGTTCCCTACTCTGGGTGGATGTGGTCAACAATGGGGCTCCCTGTCAACAATGGGGCTCCCTGTCCCTGCAGTTCCCAGCATAGGGCTATGGTTTCACCCTGCGAAAAGCAGGCCACCCACATGTCACACATTCCCCAGCCTCGTGACATAAAAGCATCACTAGTGGAGGTGACTGAGAGAGAGCTTCCCCCACCTGATCCCTACACATAAAGTGTGATTTCAACTCCAGGTGCATCAGGCCAAAAATACTGGGCTCTAGTTGCCTGTCCCCCAACTTTCTGTCATAGTGGAAGTTCCATACCAGAACGGACAAGCTAAGAACACCAGGAGCTGCCACCTCCTTCCCTACCAGCCCATGTCTGCCTATACAGCAGGTGTCACTCCAGGAGAAGTGGGCAGCTGCCTCTACCCTCAGGCCCTGTACCGTGGTACAGAAGCTGTGTTCAGGAGGAGAGGCAGTATGAAAACCTCCCCAGCACTGTTTAAGGGACTGACCTTATTTGGAACAGAGCATAAAGAATTCCGTGTCCAGTGGTGTTGTATGAAACAGTAGAGATCTTGGTGGAGAACAATTAAGAGCGTGCTCATAGCTCCATGATACCAGTAGCAACAAGCAACATGGCAGAGCAACCAGGAATTTAACAGAAAGAACCAGGGAAAGAGACAGCCAAGAAGATCCCTCCTGGGGTCACACTCTTGGGTGCTCTAGAAGGTTGTGTGCAAGCCCCAGGTTGAACCTGCTTAGGAACAATCAGAATAGGATGAGGGGAAGGCTTAAAATCATTCCCTAACAGGCATACAGATCCATCAACAGTTGAAACCTCCCTGGCACCGGGGGCTTAAGCCCAAACCTCTGAACAAACACTGTGTGAACAATAAACTACTCTAACCCAGGGGCAACTGCTAGGAAGCCAGGCTCAAAAAGAAAACCATGAATATCACTGGGAGTCTGGAAGACTACGTGCATACCCAAGGCTGTGCTCCCAGGAGCAGTAAGAAAGAAAAAGACCGAGCAACCAGCATGTGGGTCAGAATGCAGACTTCCTGAACCGTGATGGCAGCCTCCACACCACACATGCCAAAAATCTAACCAGCCGAGGGGGTTAGATTAGATTAGATACAACCTCTGATGACTAAGTGGCTTATGATAACCCAGGGGCAAGCCCTAGGTAGCCAGGCTAAAGAGAAAAACAGAAAAAAAAAAAAAAATCAAGGTCAGGGGCATTAAAGGCTGAATACTACAGGGGAAATGAACTTTGCAGACTTTGCGTATTAGTTCAGCCAAGTCACTAAGCAAGTGAAAAAACAACCAAGCAAATGACAATGACATCAACCCCTGGGTTGATATACAGAGTTGCTAGACTACATTGCCTAAAATAAAAAGTTTCCAGAAGTAAATTATGCGACATATGAAGATACAGGAAAGTGCAACTCGTGCACAGGAGAAAATAAGATAACAGAAACTGCATTAGAAGGGACCCAGATATTGGGCTTAGCAGATACTGACTTCAAAGCCACTATTATATAAAAATATATTCAAAGAACTAAAGGAAAGTGTAACTCGTGCACAAGAGAAAATAAGACAACAGAAACTGCATTAGAAGGGGCCCAGATATTGGGCTTAGCAGATACTGACTTCAAAG
>NW_012155751.1:0-347 GCF_000956105.1 Propithecus coquereli
TAAAACATTCCCACAACCTATTATTTTAAACAATTGACCAATTAATTATCTGTTCCACCTTATAAGCAATCTCCACAAAAGTTGTTTGTATTTACTGTTCCGTGTCCTATTCTGTCTTTAAATTTCTCCAATAGGTTTTGTATTTCCTAATGACATCATTGTATTTAAGCACACATGACTACTATCTTGACTTTAATTGTAGCATTCTTATAAACTTCCCCAATGATTGACTCTGCAAACACCATCTTTTCTAGTTACCAGTGACTACTTTCTTTTCATATTCAAACATTTATGTTTTACTTTTACTTGAACTTTCAGCACCTTTGACAAAATCACCACTTCCACCT
>NW_012155751.1:3531-3928 GCF_000956105.1 Propithecus coquereli
CCCATACCCAGTTTTTAATTAGATAGCATCAAATTCCCATTTCTTCCAAAGTTCCACTTCAGAATTCTTGCCAAAATACCCTCTCCTTTCTGTTTGTCAAGTCTAAAACATTATATCATAGACCATATACAATCATGAACAAGCTCTCACATCGAATAGCTAACTTTAAACCAAACCTCACACACACACAAAAAAAACTAAAAATGTCTATTCTTTGTTCTCTTTCCTCTGAGAGACTACTTGAATTCTGCCAGGGTATTGATAATGTTACTCATGATAAACAATAAACTCAATTTTATCAATAGGTTGATTCAGTGTTCTTTCATTCTTACCTGTAAATTGTAAAAGCCATATATGACAAGCCCACAGCCAGCATCATACTGAACGGGGAAAAATT
>NW_012155751.1:6518-6860 GCF_000956105.1 Propithecus coquereli
TCTGAAGAAATTGCATTGTAAAATAAAGGATAATTATAAATTTCCTTTTATTATACATTTCCCTAAAAAATGCCATGTACTTTAAAGATTCATAATAAAACATACTTGAAGGTTATTTTTAAAACTACTATAACATAAAATGAAAGTTTCTATATTTTAGAAAAAAGTAAGCATGAAAGATAATATGTAGGGTACCCCCCACCCCACCCCTTAATTTGGATGTTTATAATTACTTCATGAATTGGTCTCTGAAGAAATTGCATTGTAAAATAAAGGATAATTATAAATTTCCTTTTATTATACATTTCCCTAAAAAATGCCATGTACTTTAAAGATTCATAA
>NW_012155752.1:0-1124 GCF_000956105.1 Propithecus coquereli
GGATAGCAGGAGTATGTTCATATAGTTTAGTCTTCCAGATTCCAGACTTTGAAAATCTCCATGAGTCTTGCTATATATTACCTCATTTCTATCCAGAAAAGTTGTGTCAACTTGTAATGTATGAGACTCTCAATTTCAATGCCATCATGCCAGGAATGGAAATGATCATTTTTATTTATAAATAACTTCACACATTGTTTTTTAAAAAGTCCTTCATTGTTGTGTTAATTTGCATGTCTTTGGTTGCCGAAATAAGTAGTTTTCTAACATTGGATGACCATATTATATGGATGAGACAGCAAAATCTCAACAAGAACAGTGAATAGGCCAAAACGTAGTGAAATAATAGCTAAAGGATACTGATAGAAAGAAACCGTCTAACTCAACTGTAGTTAAGAAGAAACATAAAATGAAAACATTTGCAGGAAAATAAAGATTGAGGAAGTTAACACCAACAGAAGTTCTAAAAGATGGACTTTGAGAAGGAAAATGTTCCAGAAGGATATTCTGAAATTGAAGCAAAAAATTAAAAAATGGGAAAAATATAGGCAAATTCAGGCAATGATCGTAGATAAAGAAACAAATAATGGTTTCTAATGGTATATGTAAAACACAGAATGGAAATGTTGGGTAGCAGTATAGGAGAAGTGGTGGACACCAAAACTAAAGCACTGTAAAGTTTATATATGCATATTTGTAGGACAGGAGTCAAAATATTGTTTATCCACAGATAACAGAATTGTCGTCATGGAAAATCTGAAAGAATCAAAACACAACTAATTGAAATAATGAATAAATTTGGCATAGTCGGGAGGTGCAAGGCTATTTTACAAAAATCAATCCAATTATTTGTTGGTTATATTAGCAATAAACAATTTGAAAATGAAAATGTTTGCAGTTGATAACATTGATAATGGCATCATAAAAAATAAAACACCGTGGAATAAATTTAATGAAACTGGTGCATAACTTGACAATGAAAACTATAAAACATTGTTCAGAAAACATGGTAAACGCTAAACAAATGGAAAGATAACCATGTTCATTGATTGGCACGTTCCATATTGTTCAAATGTCCTTTATCCCCAAACCGATCTTTAGATTCAGCACAATCCCAAATTACA
>NW_012155752.1:1174-1420 GCF_000956105.1 Propithecus coquereli
TTGGAGGGGATGGGTATATGCATACACAAAGAGTGCAATGTGCACCACCCAAAGGATGGACATATTTGAAACTCGGACTTAGGGGGACAGGGGAGACAAGGGCAACATACATAACCTAAACATCTGTACCCCCATAATATGCTGAAATAAAAAAAAAAGTCCCAAGACAATGAATGTTGGTATGGATGCGGAGAGATAGGAACACTACTACACTGCTGGTGGGACTGCAAACTATTACAACCTCTG
>NW_012155752.1:3913-4276 GCF_000956105.1 Propithecus coquereli
AGAGGGCCGCTCACGCATCTGTGTCACCTACAGGTTTGCAGGCCTCCGTCCCACAGCAGATTCTGAAGGGGCCCTGAATGCCAGCTTCAGCCTCTCCTGACTCTGGTCCGGAGCAACCCCGGCTGCACGAGAACTGCCGGAAGTCGCAAGCACTGGTGCCACCGAGTTGAGCTTCTAGCCTTACTCTCACAGCAAATCCTAAAACATCCTGAAACCTTGGATCCTGCCCCCCACGCCCCAGGTACTCCCGGAGCAGGTCTTCCTGGCGAGAGTTTTACCAGGAGAGAAGTCCAGCCGGCAGGACTGCCAACCTCTGACCCACAGGGGATCCTCAAATGCCCCTTAATCTCAGTTCTGGCTACA
>NW_012155752.1:4326-9508 GCF_000956105.1 Propithecus coquereli
AGAGTTTTACCAGGAGAGAAGTCCAGCCGGCAGGACTGCCAACCTCTGACCCACAGGGGATCCTCAAATGCCCCTTAATCTCAGTTCTGGCTACAAATCGAGAGGCATTTTTCCCATCCAGGAACCCTCGGGAGGCACGTCTGCTGGTAGCCACTGCAGGCTGACTCACTGACCTCAGTCTGATCGTGGGTCTCAAAACTGCCCTAGAAATTGGCTGCAGCCAGCCCCTCTCAAGCGTGGTCTGAGAGCAGGCATGCCCACCCTGGCACCTGCCCGGAGACAGCACCTGTGTGTGGCCCCAGAGAGAGACCTGAAGATCTTGGTGTCAGCTGTAGACCCTAAACCACATCCTCGACTCCATTCCAGCCGCACTCAGATCTCAAACACGGCAGCGTGGCCTCCACCGGGACCCCCTCCCCCCAGTGATTCGACGGCCCCCCAAAGGCCTGAGGGAAGCCACATCCATGGTGCACCTGGCAATAGAGAACCATCTGAAGACACTGAAGCATATCCTCATCCTGGCACCAGCTCCACAGACAAAGTTCCCGGAAACAGTCCCGTCCACCCAGGGACTGGGCAAGATCTATGCCCACTAGAGCCCCTGATGCCAGGAATCTGACTGGAACAATCGTCAGCAAGGTTGGATTGTTTGTTTCTGTTCCTAGCAGTCATGTCTCAATCCAGGGCCTGGGCTGCCTCCAGGCAGGATTCGAACTCCCGCCAGACTGGGCAGCCGGGGCCTCTGTGCTTTAATCTCCAAGCCTCCTAATTCTGCCCCGAGAAATGGTGCATGATGCTCTACAAGAGCTCGGGAGATGATCAGGGGCAAGGCCTGTCCTGGCCATGCTCACCTGGCACCTGAACTCACTTTCAGCTCCACCTGGTGTGCAAACCGTGGGGCTCTGGGTCCCCTTTGGTCACCCCTGACTTGCCCCCTTACTCCACACGGGAGGAGCTGAGACTTCAGGATCCAGTGCCTCGGCCGTGTCATCCCCAGATGATCGCTCCGCAGCCAGCTCCCTCCCCGCCCCATGATTTGGTCCCCTGCCCAGGCTGGGACGAGGCAGCCCTGCCTGCAGGGATTGGCTGGCCCAGCCCCGCCCTGCCTCCCTCAACCTTTCCTTCATCAGGGTCCAGGGCAAAGACCGCCCAGCAGGGCGAAGAGGAGATTGTGTGGACAAGCTGCTCCTGAAAGAAGGTGCCAGGCTGGGGGTGGTGGCCCTGGAGGGTCCCAGCCTGGGATGGAGAAGGGCCTGCCCAACACTGGGGCAGCTCTAGGGAGGTGGCCCTGGGAATGGTGGTTTCCTGGAAACTGAGCCCTGGCAGCCTCCCTGCAATTCAGCCTGGGCCTTTGTGGACTTTAGCTCTCAGCCATTGTTTACCCATCTCTGAGCCCTCCCCTTCCCGCCCCTCTCCTCTGCCCTGGCCCTGGAGCCCCCTTCCATCTCTTTGGCCTCAGGAACTCCTCCTGCACCCATCTGCCCTGCAGGATGCCACAGCTGAGCCTGTCCTGGCTGGGCCTGGGGCCAGTAGCTGCCTCCCCATGGATGCTGCTGCTTCTGGTTGGGGCCTCCTGGTTCCTGGCCCGCATCCTGGCCTGGACCTACGCCTTCTATGACACCTACAGCTGCCTCGGACGTTTCCCAGAGCCTCCCAAAACGAACTGGTTCTTCGGTCACCTGGGCCTGGTGAGTGTGGCAGCAGGACAGGTCTGCGGTGTCAGGGCAGGTAGACTTCCCCAGGACACGAATGGGCTCAGGGAACTGGGGGTGGAGGTGGGCTGGGGTCTGGGACTGCAGAGAAGTGAGGGAGGCGGCTCACTCACTCCTCTGCTCACTGCCTCACTGCTCTGCTGTGCCATCCCAGGCCTCTGTCCCCTCCTTGTCCTCCCACCCCAGCCCGCTCAGCACCCTTTTCTTGCCTGTCTTCCCACACTGGTGCACCGTGAGGGCTACCGGGGAGGGCTGCACAGAGTAGGGACCCCTGGTGTTCCCAATTCTCCACCGCGGGACTTGAGGGACACTGTCCAGGGTCTGCTCCCTGCCTGGCCCGTGTCCTGTGTCTCTGGGCTACTGCTTCCCACAGGAATTAGCTGGGAAACTCCACCCCACCCCAAACACACAGGGGCCCCACTGGGCCAGAAGACAGGTGGGGACAATGTACCACCCCTGCCCTTCCAGAGCACCCTCCTCTTACCCTGCTCTTCCCCACTAAGATGTCCCAATGGGCCCTGCTGTGCAACCTGCATGAGACTTGGCCGCTCGCTTCCCCTCTCAGGAGCCATTTCCAACCCCCTCTCCCCACACCTTGCCCTCTGACTTGGACCTGCTCTCCCCTGTGGGTGACATGGCCTCAGCCTGTTCACTTATAATGGCAGGGGCAATGTGTGTGTCCTTAGGCTCAGTGGGGGGTGCACAGCCTAATCTGCAGAAGGTGCTCACAGGTGGGAGCCATGGTCCACATATACAGGTAGAGCTCCCCTCTGCTCCCTGGGGTGTGCTGAGGCTGGACGGTCCCCAGGGTGCAGACCCTTCCCCAGGGAAGGAACTGAAACCCACGTGCACCAGCCAGGACATGAGAGCATGTGGAAACCTGCTTTAGGGACACATCCTGAGGTCACACTGCTGCGCACAACCTCCTCTGTGGGGACATCGCCATATGGCTGTCCCCAGGCCAGAACCACTCCCAGGACAAAAAAAATCTTCCTCTGGAGCCAAGTGGCCCGTGTGTGGGCAGAGATCGCATCCCCTCCCTCTGCCCAGGACGCACCTGTGGCGTCTGGAGACGACCCCAGGAGAGAAGGGTCAGGAGGAAGCAGAGATCCCCTGCATCTCTGCAGAATCCACACACGCCGTTCACTGCAGAGGCTGCGCCACCTCCAGAGGCTGCGGGGGATCTGCGGTGGCCACTCCTGGGGACGCGTGTTAGTCAGTGTTCCACAGAAACACAGAACCACGGGGCACACAGATCTGGTATAGGTCCGCACAGAGAAGAGGGGATTTACCACGAGAACTGGCTCAGGGGACTGTGGAGGCTGGGAAGTCCCACCCTGTGCCGACTGCAAGCTGGAGACTCAGGGCGCCGGAGCTGTCGCTCGGTCCGAGTCCGAAGGCGTCAGCAGCTGGAGCTCGGATGTCCAAGGGCAGAGAACGTGGAAGTCCCAGCTCCGGGAGGCAGAGCCAAGTCCCCTCCTCCGCCTTTTTGTTCTCTCTGGGCCCTCAGTGGGTTGGATGGTGCCTGCCCACACCGGGGAGGGCGGATTTTCCTTCCTCAGTTTACCCATTCAACTCCTCGTCTCTTCTGGAAATTCGCACAGACACACGCAGAAATAATGTTTACCAGCTATCTGGGTAACCCTTAGCCCGGTCACATTGATATCTGAAATTAACCATCACAGGAGGTGACGGCCCTGTCTTGCTTGCAGGTCATGAACACAGAGGAGGGTTTGAGGGACGTGACTCAGCTGGTGGCCACCTACCCCCAGGGCTTTAAGTTCTGGCGGGGCCCCACCCTCCCCCTCATCAACGTTTCCCACCCCGACATCATCCGACCTGTCCTGAATGCGTCAGGTACCATGCAGAGCTAGTGGTGGTGGGTGCCGTGGCGCATCCAAGAGCTTCCAGCCCTTCCTCTCCGATGCTCCTGCTTGGCCCCTGCAGTACCTGGGTCCCTGCCTCCCTCTTTTCCCTCAGCCACCTTCCTCTTCCCTGCATGTACTCACCCGCCCCCACCCCAGTGTCTCCTCCCTGCACTGTCCTCTGCTCCCTGCCCTGGTGTCCTGGGAACCACTGGGGCCCCAGGAGGCCTCTCAGTTCAAGGCCTTGTCCTGGGGGAACTCCCCAACTTCATGTGGTCAGGAATGGACCAGAGGAAGATGCACTATGACAGCTCAGAGTAGAACTAAGTTTCTGCTTGGGCAGGCTGGAAGGCTTCCTGCAGCAGGAGGAGTTGCTGGAGCTGGGTCTGGATTGATGAGGAGGAATTTTTTAAGTGCAGGAAGGGTGACGCAGTGGTCACCATTAGTGTTCCAGGCTCCCTGCCAGGCCTGCTGTCAGCCTTGCATGTGCCCAAGTCCAGGACAACGAGGAGAACTGGCAGCTGGTGGAGGACCTGGGCCGCTTGCATGAGTGCTCAGCTCCTTCAACCCCACCTGGTGGCTCGTCTGCCCTAAGTTCATTGCCCTTCTGCTCCAGGCCCCAGGAATCTCCAAGGAGCCCCACTGCAGCCTGGTGCCCTTCCCTTGCCCTCTGCCCTCCCCTCCTTGGACAGGCCAGGCTGAGCAGGGAAACGGGAAGCATCCCACAGAGACTATGGCTCTGATGCTAAAATGCTGAGTGACTCTGGGCAGGTCCCTGGGTGTCTCTGGCTTCTGACATCTCTTTCAGTTGTGAGTGATGGAAACTCACCCTCATGTCATCTCAGCAAAGAAAGAAATCTGTTGACCATAAAGTCCAGAGAGGGTGGCCTTCAGACAAGGCTGGATCCAGGTCTGAAACAATCTCTTCAGCCATCTGTGTCCCTCTTGGTTTTATCTTTTACTGTATCACTTTTCCTTGCAAGGCCACCCTTTCTTCGTGGTGTCCCTGAGGGGTTCCAGAAGCTTCAGACATCTCCTCTTTTCCTCATACCTTCCATAAGTAGCCTGAGATTCACTGTGATTGTCCTAGCCTGGATCACAGGACCAATTCCTCATCTACTCACTATGATTCTGATTGTCCAGTCTTGGCAGGTGTGGGGCTTCCAGAGCTATCGTTTCTGGGCACAAAGGAGTTTGATGATAAGAACTCAGGCCCTGGATTCAGACAGAGCCAAGCTCAGGTCTCAGGTGTTCCCCAGACTACCTGCGAGTTTATGGGTGAGGGGCTTCGTCATTCAGAGTGTTAGTTTCTCTATCTGGAAAATGGGCTGAGAGACAGCCCAGGTGAACTGGCATTTGCGATCTCTCTTAGTTCATCTGTTGCTGTAACTGAGTAGCTGAGACTAGGTGATTTATGAAGAAAAGAAATTTATACTCACAGTTCTGGAGGCTGGGAAGTTCGAGGTTGAGCTGTTCTATCTGCTCAGCTTCTAGCGAGTGCCTTGTGCTGTGTCAGAGCATGGCAGACGGCACCGCAGGGAAGGGGACTGAGTGTGCTTGCTCAGGTCTGCCTTCCTCTTCTTATAAAGCCACCAGTCCCACTCC
>NW_012155752.1:15853-17212 GCF_000956105.1 Propithecus coquereli
TTCCCTTCTTCCTCCTCTTTGCTCTCTTTCTGCGAGTGTGTATGTGTGTGGGTGTGTGTCTGTAGCCCACGACTGCAGGAGCCCGATTGTTGAACCTCCACAGTGCGGCTGTTTTGCATCAAGGAGACAGCGCGCACCCTAGAGAGTGTCCAGTGACCAAGGAGGCTGCTCTACAAGCTGAGACACACGCTCACCTCTCTGCTGTGACTTGGTGGCCGGAGCTGCCAGCCAAACGGACAGATTCCACTGCAGGAAGGGCCGAGTAGAGAGTGAAGGAGGCTGTTTTCCCAGCAGAGTCCTGTAGCCTCATTTTTGCGGTGACTTGGCGATCAGCGACTCCTCCCAAGGAATTAGTTCCCCACCCTTGGCAGTGCGGAGGAACAAGGGAAGCTGTTCTCTGGACTGTGACCCTGTGGGGGAGGCGGATGACCCTTGACTAAGATCTGACCACCGATATTGCGTACTAAAGGGACTGACCCCACATCCGCTGGGGTGGAATAGCAGGACAGGCTGCTTTCGGGTCTGGGTTCCTCAGGGGTCTTAGGCTGGGCTTCTCTAGCATCTCTGAAGTGTGTACTTCTTTCCAGCTAGTCAACCCTGCCCTTGAAGGGGTGGAATAATAAGGATCGCCACTTCCAGAGCTGAGACGCCAGGTAGTCCCAGGAAGCACCCTTCTTTCAGCCTGGGGGGTTATCTGCCCCTCTGGCAAGTGAAAATCTGCCCTCGAAGAAGGAAAGAAATGAGAGAAGACATTTTTCAGGCTGGGCCTTGTGACAGTCTCAGCCAACACCCCTCCCACAGCCCTCCAGAACAGAGCCTGCCCCTGAAGGTAGGGAGATAGGAGAAAAAATACTTTCCCCATAGGACTAGCCTGAATCTGTATGACCTTGTATCTAAACAAAAGGTGACAGTGTGTTGGCGCGATACAGCCAATCGATTTTGAACACCTGACAAGAACATAACACAAAAGCTTGCATTTGGTGCCCAGGCTGTAGTCATCTTAGGGGCTAGTGGTCTGGAAAGGAAAATCTCGACCAGAGTCCTCAGCAATTGCACCAGCTGGCATACTCATTAGGAATTCCTCCACAAGAGTGCCTAATAAGCCCTAAATAATATACTAGCAGCTCTCTCCTAGCTACAGATCAAGCGATTCCTGAAGTATACTGCTTCAGGCACGCTGATTCCTGCTGCTCTTCTCACCACATCTTAAGTGGTAATAAGGCTCAAGTAGCCCTTGGGAGAGGCATAACATTTCCCAAAGACTCAGGCTTTTGTATGTCCCATCTGGGATTTTAGAGTTCAGTTCAAAGGTTCTGGAATACCTTGACAACCCCTCCACGCAAAACTCAAGCAACAAAA
>NW_012155752.1:17262-20448 GCF_000956105.1 Propithecus coquereli
TTCTCCAGACTCGGGGCTTGCAGGACGGTCTCCTGTACACGCAGGGCCTGGCCAGCACCTCTGGGGATGTCGCTGCCGGCGGGTGAGGCCGTGGGACATGGTCGTCCGCATCCTCCACCCACCTGCATCAAGCCTGTGCTCTTTGCTCAGACGGACACTGCATTGGCCACAGCTCGCCCACTGCTGAGGTCTCTGTGCTGCCTCCAGCTGGTCTGGGGACCCGAGTCCAGACAGTAGGGGCTGCCTCGGAGAAGACACTGCCTCTGTCTCCCCTGGACTGACCTGTCTGACCTCTGTCTTATCTCTAGCCCTGTTTTCTCATGTCTGAGCATGTCTGTGTGACGTCTGCTGTATGGACACATCTTGTCACGTGTATATTTACACCTGGGTCCAGGTGGCACCTGGTACCTGTTACACCTGGTTACACCTGGTTTACACCTGGAAACATGGTGATCACCAGGTCTGGGGCTCAGCTGTAGCCAAGGTCACTTGGAACATGCTGGGGCCTATCTTGTTCTTGTCTGAAATGTTTGAGATTTGCTTTTTCTCCTGCTTGTCACATCTGGGCCGTATTTGGGGCTTGTCTGAGGTCTGGGACCCAAGGCCCCTTTGTGAGCTGTCTGAGATACGAGTCTTGTCTGAGGCAGGTCTTGAGGTATGTTCAGATCACACCTGGGGCACAGTCTGGGTCACACCTGGTCCACATCTGGGACGTGAACAAGATGATATTTAAATCCTATCTGGGGCCCAACCGTGGGGCATGCTGAGCTCATGTCAGGCCATTTCAGGTCAAATTCATGCCATGTTGGGTCATTTAGGCTTTGTCATGTGTGTCGTGGCTGTGTCAGGACCTGTAACACATCGGGGTCAGGTCACATGTCTGAGATCCCTGTTAGGAGGCGTCAGAGAGTTCTGGGGCAGGCAGGGTATCCTAGGTTCTTAGGAAGGTGTTTTGTGGGGTGTTGAGCTGTGTTTGGCTGTTGCAGACATGCTGAGGCATGTAGGGGCCATGTCAAGGCATGATGGTGTGTGCTCTGCCCTGTGAGGGTGTGTGTTGCTCTAGTGTCCCCTGCAGGCTGGTCTGGGCCCTTCCCCTCCCACATCCTCCCTGCTCTGTCTGCACTTGGCCCCCTTCCTGCTATGCTGGGCTGTGAGGGGGGGAGTGCAGACCCCTGTCTGGGAGCCTCCACCCCCAACCCAAGCCCCTCCCCTGCCCCCTCCATATCCCTAATTGTCCTCATTCATGTCAGCCGCCATTACACAGAAGGACGATATCTTCTTCAGCTTCATGAAGCCCTGGCTGGGTGAGTAATTGCAGGCGAATTGGGCGGGGACAGCCTTGTGGGGCCAGGACAAGGTGCTGCCTTTGCTCACTGCCCTTGGCTGCCCGACTAGGGGAGGGGCTCCTGCTGAGTGCTGGTGACAAGTGGAGCCGCCACCGATGCATGCTGACTCCCGCCTTCCATTTCAACATCCTGAAGCCCTATGTGAAGATTTTCAACGACAGCGTGAGCATAATGCACGTAAGTCCCTTGACACTGGGGTCCTAGCTGGAGCCTTGGGGACCACAGACAGGTCTCAGCTGGAGTTCTGGCTCTTCCAGGTGGCTTGGTCCTTCTTCTTCCTCTCTGTGACTTGCTTTCCTCATCTGTAAAATGGGTATAATAATCTCTACTTAAAAGGAGGTCAAGATGATGTAATGGTGTCCTGTCCCTGGCACATAGTAGGTGCTCAGACAGTGTCAGTTTCTCTGTTTCTCTCCCTGTGAGCTCAAGAGAGCAATGGTGGAAAATGCTAAGCAGGGGGGCGGAGAAGATGACCGATTAGGGGTGACCTCCTGGCTCTCTGCTCCCAGAGTATGAGGTGAAAAACGCGGACACCCACACGCGAGTGAGGCGCTCCCCTGCAGGATTGGCTTCGTGAATCTACAGAGAGGCAGCGAGGGACAGGCAGCCCCGCGGATAGTGGCAGGTGAACTCAAAAAACACTCGAAAATTACTGGAGAGTTGGGACAAAGGGGAAAGTCAGCGCGGCACAGCCGCGCCCCGCGGCGGGCACCCCCGAGCGGGGAATTCTAACTCACAGGAAGACGACTCTTCCCTCACCAAACCCCACTCTCACACAGGCAGGGAAGTGCCGGAGGTCAGTGCGAGGGGGTGACGCAGACCTACAGGCGGTGGGGAGCCGAGGCAGGAGCTGGGTCCATTTCGAAGGCAGCGGAGCGCAGCGCTGCGTGGGCATCGGAGGGGAGGGACTGGCCCGAGCGCGCGCTCCCAGGATCGGACGCCGCGGGAGTTTACAGGGGAGAGTTTGGAGGCGGCTTCTTGCCACAGGAGACCGCTAGGACTGGATCGGGGGAGGGGGACTCCATAAAAGAGGCTCTACCCACGGAAATCGCTGAAAGTTCCGCGGGTGCTGGGAGGGACACAGCACAGAGGCGCCGTGGGTAGGGCGCGCAGCGGGCTGGCAGGTGGCCCTGGAGCGCACCTCTGGGAATAGGCAATGGTGGACCCCGGCCCCGGATGCCCTCCCGGTGCAGTCGGCTTCAGCGCTGACTAGCGGGGGGGGGGGGCAGCTGCAATTCGGGGACCCCAAAGCCTGCGACTGCAGCGACTTGTTGCCCGGGCGTCCGACCAAGTCATAGCCGCTGCCTCTGTGGCAGAGCTGGTCGCGCTCTGTGAGGAGAGGCGCGTGCAGCCACTTTTTCTCAAAGAATCTGCGGAGTCTGTCGCAGCTGCAGACTCAAGGCCTGCCTCCGAAAGGGCGGAAAAGAGAGAAAGAGCGATATTGCTGCCGAGTTTCCAGGCGGTCTCCGGTGGCCCTGTTCCACTCAGTCGCTGGCGCTGTCCACAAAATGACGGGGAACTGAGAGTGGACTGAGAGAGACTGATTATAGAACTGTGATCCGGGACACATAAATACCCCTGTGCCAGGCGACCCGACCTACGCCCCAACACACCACGCTAAAGGGCCGGCCTCAGCCACTAGGCGGAGTAAAGGGGTCAGTTTTTTTGTGTGGGTTTTTTTTTTGGTTTTTTTATTTGTTTGTTTGTTTCTCTTTTCCTCTTCCTTTTTTTCTTTTTCTTTTTCTTCTCTTTTTCTTTTCTTTTTTCTTTTTCTCTTTTTTCTTTTTCTTTTCATTTCCTCTTCCTTTTTTTCCTTTTTTTCTTTCCCCTTCTCTATATA
>NW_012155752.1:32205-40855 GCF_000956105.1 Propithecus coquereli
TAAAAATTAAAAAAGAGAGCAATGGTGGAAATTACATAGCAGCTACTGCTGTGAACGAACCACTTCCGAACTCATTGGTTTAAATCAATGTGCTAGTGATTGCTAATAAGTCTGCGGGACAGTGGGCTGGTTCTTGTGGCTGTGGAAGGGGTCACTCAGGGTGTGTGATCAGCTGCGGGCTGGGTGGCAGAGTTGCTGATCCTGGCTCAGTCTCTCACCTGTGTGGGGCTTGGCCAGCATCAGGCTGATCTAGGATGGCCTCAGCGGGGACAGCTGGAGTTTCTTCCAGGCGATTCTCTCCCTCCAGAAGGGATCCCCGGCTGTCCCCACGGCAGGGACAGAGCTCCCAGGGAGTGAGAGGAGGCCGCAAAGCCTCTTGGAGCTCAGTGAGTTATCGTGTCATCATTTTCAACATCGTATTGGCCAAAAAGAAAACTCAAAGGTCCAGCAAAGAAACAAAGTGTGGTGGGTAAAATGGGCTCCGTCTCTTAATGCAAGTTGCTGAAAAATCACACTGCAAAGGGTGTGGGCACTGGGAGATGTGGACAATGGTGTTACGGATTTGTCTGTATATTTTGTATTTTTATTTAAGATTATTACAGGGGTACAAACATTTTGGTTACAAAAATTTCTTTAGTACCGATTGAGTCAAAGTTGTAAGTGTGTTCAGCACCGAGGCAGTAGGTATTGTACCCATTAGGTGTGAGTTCACCATCCCCTCCTGCCCCCTTCCACCTGCTGGATTTCCGATGAATGTTATTTCCATACGTGCACGTAAGTGTTGATCAATTAGTCCCATTTTAATGGTGAGTATATGTAGTGTTTGCTTTTCCATTTTTCTGATAATTCACTTAGAAGAATGGTTTCCAGGTGGGATATGGATTTTTTCACCTGCCTAAGATTTTTTTCTTACTCGCAAGGTTATAAGTTAGCGTGTTACTTTTCCATGGATTCTGCCACAGACAAGAGACTCCAGGGTCAGAGACAAGGGGTGGTTTACTACTCACGGCACAACACCACGTGTTTCTTCTTTGTTTGCCTCCTTTTTCCAAGCCACTCAATCCCACGTGGGTGACACAGGTGGGGTCCTATCGATGCCTGGTCCTGGAGTCCATTGAAGAGCAGGGGAGGAGCACTAGGCTTACGGAATTTGATTTTACAGCAAGCAGACACAGCCTGCTATGTGTCCGGGGGAATCATTACCTTATCTCTCAAGGTTCTTCTCTTCAAACACAGGGTGGAGAAATGACCCAGGTTAAGAACATAGGTCTTTGCATTCTTGGCATGCCCAGCAAGGATGCTCAGGGCCCAAGGAAGACCACTTCTACCAACATAGGGATATTTTTGCAGTCCACTTATAACAATAAATATGAGGAAATCCAACATTTTTGAGCACTCACTATGTGACAGAAATGATTCCTTGTGCCAATTCCATGATATAAATTCTCCGATTTAATTTTAATGCACCTGTCAGTTAGAGTTTCTTCTTACCCCATTACAGAAGAGGAAACTGATGTCCAGAAGATTAGAGGGGCTGCTCAAGTCTACCCATGTACTGAGTCCTGGGGTGGTGGAGCAGGGATTCTAACCTGGTTTATCTGGTACCGAAGCAGGTCAACTTAAATATTCCTGAAGATTTCACAGGTGGGACCTAAGGGAAGGCACTGGGTTGCCCAAGGGCACACTCAGCATAGGATGCAGAGCTGAAACCTGAACTCAGATCTCCTGTTCCCAGCCATGGGGTCTTCATCTCCTAACAGTAAAAGCTTCTGCTTTCACCCAAGCTGGGTCCTCCCTGGGGATGGCTACCTGGGCCAGAGGACAAAGAGCCTGGTTCTGAATGTGTCCATCCCGATGTTTGGGGTTGGGCAGGGGTTGCAAAGAGCCAAATCCCAGCCCCAGCTCTCTCCCCTTCTCTGGCCAGGCCAAGTGGCAGCGCCTGGCCTCGGTGGGCTGTGCCCGTCTGGACATGTTTTAGCACATCAGCCTCATGACCTTGGACAGTCTGCAGAAATGCATCTTCAGCTTCGACAGCCATTGTCAGGAGTGAGTCCTTGCCCAGGGTCTGGGAACTTGAACTGTGGAACCAAGGGGGTAGGTGGGCGAGAGAGGACTGAGGACAACCACAAGACCTGTTCTGGAGCAGGTACATCACAGCTGGACTTTGAAGGAGAGGAAGGGGTAGGTAGAAACGTTTGGGTGAAGGCAGGGAGGCTAGGAGGAGTAGAGGATGTACAGCAGACAATAGAGGTGACTTTGCATACAGGAGGCTAGGGTCAGGGCTGGGCCATGGACCAGGTGGAATCTGATAACTTCTGAGCTGTGTGCACAGTTTTCGGAAGGAGAAGGGGCAGGACTGGATACTGAGCAGGAGACAGAAGGGAGGAGGGGCACGATATCCAAGCCATGCTCTGGCTGCCTAGTGGCACGTAGGCAGCTCACAGAGGTGGATCCAGGCAAAGAAGAGGGTTTGGAGAGCCAAGGCTCATGGCTGATGCCCTCTGTGTATCTGTGGGGCCGTCTGTTTCTGGAGACTCAGTTTCCTGATGGGAGGTAGATCCTGCCTCCTGGTGGGAAATGCTCCCAGGAATTCAGGTATGTTGAGTTGTTTCTTCCGCATTCCCTCATCCTGCAGGAAGCCCAGTGAATACATCGCCACCATCCTGGAGCTCAGTGCCCTCATACAAAAAAGAGGTGAGAATATCCTCTTGTACATGGACTTCCTGTACTATCTCACCCGCGACGGGCGGCGCTTCCGCGAGGCCTGCCGCCTGGTGCACAACTTCACAGATGCCGTCATCCAGGAGAGACACCACACCCTGCCCAATCAGGGTCTTGATGACTTCCTCAAGGCCAAAGCCAAGACCAAGACTTTGGACTTCATTGATGTGCTCCTGCTGAGCAAGGTGGGCTTCCGGGGACCTGAACTCAAGAGATAGAATGGGGAGCTTCATGCCAATGTCAAATCCAAGAACTTGGACTTGACCCAGTGGGCTCTGGGGAGCATGGAAATTATTGGAGTCCGGAGGGGACCCACTCCCAAATTCCTGCTGGGGCAATGCAATGTTTTTACCTCTTAGTGCACCAGAATTTGCACCATAGCAGAGGGGCCCCAATATTATGAGTTTTGGAGCTCATAGAGAACAGCTCGCAGATTTGTGCCTTCCTCCAGCCAGAGAGCGAGAGAGAGAGAACTTTGTTCTGGAGTATAAACTAGTCTCCAGTGAGAAGGAAATGACTATGGGTTTATAAGCCAAATGCCTTCAGGGGAGATAAGATTCTCTGTGTTTACCACCCTAGAATGTGAGCAAATATCTTTGGAGCAACACTTGATTTCTGAGCTCCAAGGCAAATTGTCCTTTACACGTCCTGAAACCCAGGTTGCCAGCAACTTTTTCCCCAGAAGTCCTCATTATACAGAAACATGAAAATATTCATGGGCCACTGATTAATCCCACCAGGGATAAAAGAAAGAGGGGGCAAGGCAGGCAGGGAGGAAGCCCTTCAGACGAGGGCTCTGGCTATGGTGTCCAGGAGAGATCCAGGAGTGCAGGGTGGGTTTGTGTTTCTGGGAGGAGGATGCATCTTCAGACATTGTCTCAGGTTAGACTCAGGAGACTCAGAACTAGTGGGATTTGTTGGGTTTTGCTTTCTCTCCAGGATGAAGGTGGAAGGCAGTTGTCAAATGAGGAGATAAGAGCGGAGGCTGATACCTTCATGTTTGGGGGTGAGGGTCCCAGTGTGGGGGCAGGGATCTCTCCATTCCGCGGATGAGGTGGGTGGACCCGGATACTCCATCCTTCCCATCCTCCCTGAGGGCCTCCATATTAGGGCGCTGTCCACCCCTCTGGTGCTGAAGCAGCTCAGAGACCCACATCAACCTTCTTGCACCTCAGGCCATGACACCACAGCCAGTGGCCTCTCCTGGGTCCTGTACAACCTTGCGAGGCACCCAGAATATCAGGAGCGCTGCCGGCATTAGGTGCAAGAGCTGCTGAGGGACCGTGAGCCCAAAGGGATTGAATGGCGAGTGTAGGTCCTCATGGCCATTCCTGAGCCCCTCTCCTTGGTTCTGCTGCCCATGTGGGGAGGAGAGAAGTTGTATTTTTTGATTCTGCTGGTATTTCTTAGTGGTAACTGGAGCAGAGCCCAGAGGCAGGACTTGGGACTCAGTTGGCTATCAGGGGAATGATTGCAGGTTTTTGGGACAGAAAGACTGGGTTGCTGAGAGAATTAGTAACGCTCTGTGAGGGCTAATGATGCCACTCAGCACGTGTTCATTAATGAACTTCGTCTCCACGCCCTTTCTTTTCTCCGTGAAATATCATTGCTTTAAACAGCTTAACATATTGAGTTTGCTCCTCTGTGTCCTAATTCCTACCCGACTGTCCAGTCCAGGGATTCACAAAGGAGACCCAGAGGTAAAAGTCTTCCGTCTCCTGTCCAGAACACCCGGGTCACTCACCCACCCACCCTCCATTTAGCAAACACTCCCATGCTGCCTTCCCACACGCAGTTCTGTGCCTAGCAATTTTTTTGCCCTGGAGACCTGAGAAGGACCCAGGCCAGGGATGTGCCTTTCAGGTGCTCCCAGTCTGGTGGGGGAACAGTCCCCCATGAGGACATTCCCAGCCGACAGGAGCGTGAATACAGTTGAGAGTAAGAGAAGCAGGACTGGGGATTAAAAAGTGTCTCAGCTGAGTCCCTGAGTGATGGTCAGTAGACATTTGGGTGCAGCTGGGAAACAGGGCTCTAGGCCAAGGAGATGGGCTGGGCAAAGTTGTGGAGAGACGACAGAGACAGAGGGAGAGAGAAGTTTTAATGGTCAACTTTACCCCAAGGTTAATGGGGAGCCAGGGGTGGTGTTTGAGCAGGGGAGGCAGAGATCAGATCTGGGTAGTAGAAAGTTCTTTCTAGGGCTAGTGTGGACAGGATATTGGAAGGCACACACTGCAGCATGAGGGTGCAGGGGGGAAGTTCTGAGGTCTGAGCCAGGCCAAGGATGGGGGCATACAATGGAAGCATTGGACTAGACAGGTGTTTGGAGACGCTGTCCTCCCCTCCAAGCATTTGCTCAGCACAGCATTTTGTGTGAGGCGGAGAAACATTTTGATTCATTTCAAACCAGGAGTTCAGGAAAAATTATGCACTTGGTAAAAAATAAAAGTGTTCTGAAAAGTTTATGATAGAAATAAGCTTACTTCTTAAGCCGCACCCTAGTAGTGACTGTGGCCAATAGGTTCCTGTGTGTCCTTCCAGAAAACAGCTACCCGATGCCCACGTTTATGTGCACACTCTCTTCTTCCATACAGATGGGAGTATCTAAAACCAACACAGGTCTGCACACTAACTATATACTGTGAGGTTGTTTCTTTTTCTCAAATATGAGCTTTGGAAAATGAGTTGATTTTTAAATTTGTTTTTCGATTTTATTTGGCACATTTTAATTTTATATATTTATGTACTATAATGTGATATTATGATATATGTGTACAATATGGAACAATAGAATTCACCTAATGAACACATCTGTCCACTCGTATACTTTTCATTTTTGTGGTGGGAACATTTGAAATGTACTCTCTTAGCAATTTTGAAAAATGCAATGCATTATAGTTAACTGTCCTCACCATGCTATGCCGTAGATCTCAAAACGTATTCCTCCCGTCTTACTGAAACTTGTTACCCTTTGATCAACATCTTCCTGTTCCTTTCCTCTCTCCCTCCTGTGATAACAACATTCTCTTCTCTGTTTCTGTGATGTCTATGTTATCTATTTTAGGTCACACAGATAAGTGAGATCGCATGGAATTTGTCTTCTCATGCCTGGTTTATTTCACTTGGCATAAGGTCCTGCAGGTTGATCCATGGAGTCACAAATGACAGAATTCCCTTCTTTTTGAAGGCTGGGTAGCATTCCACTTTGTATATCTACCACATGGAAAATGAGCTTTGAATTACAAAAACAAATGAGAACGAGTTCTTCTTGTACTAAATGACACATCACAGAGAAGACTAGGGTTATCGTCGACATTCCTCCCACCCCCCTGAATCCCCTCCCTTTCTCCCAAGGGGTGTCTAGAGATATCAATTGGTCATCTATCTGCTTATCTATCCATCTACCTACCTGTCAGTCATCTCCTTATATATCCATATAGTTTCTACCTTTTGGTATATATATATATTTACATGTGTGTGTGCAACTTGGTTTTATCCCGTCAACAGTGTGTCTATGGCTATTCTTTTCTGAAGCTGCACAACATTCCATATTTTATTCAGCGCACCCCCATGTTGAAGACCCTTAAGTAAACATTTGCAGTTATAATAGGTATTGCCAATAAGCTTCCCAGTCCCTGTCCTGATTTACCTCCCAGTCTGTAGTGTGATAGGACTAGTGATCCTCATCTCTTCCTTTGACGTAGCTGTATAATATTCCATTGTGCGGATGTACCATGATTTATCTAAACATCTTCCCATTGATGTATACTGGATTGTGTCCAGCCTTTTGCCAAATGAAACATGGTGCAGTCAGCATGCGTGTACAGTCACCATTGCTTCAAGTGGGAGCATCTCTGAAGAACAGATTCTGAGACGTGCATTTGATGACTCAAATAGCATTGCAATGCACAGTTGTAATGACTGAAAATCCATTCCTGTTACCTGAGTTCCATGGCACCAGCTTTCCCGTAACATCGACAATACTATTATTCTATTACTGAATTTTAAACCTTTGTCAATATTTATATTTCTTCCTTTAATGGACATTTCTCTAAATAATAGTGAGACTGAATATCGCTTGTACGTGTTGATAAGTCACTTGTTTTCACTTTATGGAAGTGGTCATCTTACACGTTTTCCTCTTTTTCTTTGGGTTCATTATTTTTCTTATTTACTTATAGGCATGTGTATCAAAATCTTTTTTCTGTCTTGTGCTGCAAAAGATTGCCTTTTGAATTGGAGGGGGATATTTTGGTTAATTTTTATAAAGCCAAATTTGTCTACATTTTATTTTACAAAAAGACTACCCATCCATTTCCCAGGGGGTTGTGGGACTTCTTTTACCAGATGCGAAGTTTTCACTCATTTACGTGTCTGTCTCTATCCTGTTCCGTGGGTCTATTTTGCTGTCGTGCAGCAGTGCCACACTGTTTTTATTCCTGTGACATTGTGATGGGTCTTAGTTTCTGGTAGCATAACTTTCCCCTCTTTAATACTTTATTTTCAAATTGACCTACCTCTTCATGATCCTTTATTCTTCCAGAAAAATTTTAGAGTAAGTTTATCAAGTTCCTGAAAAGTCTGATAGATTTTAATTTAACTTGAATATATTTCATTGGTTGATTCCAATATATGATTGATTCGTGGGAAACATAACTTCGTAATATTGACACATCCTCTCTCGTAGTAAGAAATGGATATTCGCCTATTCAGATAATCTTTAGTCTTTTAACAGAGTTTAAAATATTTGCTTCCAGATCTTATACATGTTTGTTAAACCAACCTTTAGACACTTTTCTTGCTATAGTGAAGAGTATCTTTTCATTGCATTGAAGGAAATTTATCAGTTTATCTGGAATACAGAGATTTCATGTTTCTTAAATTTAATCCAAATATATCATGTTAATATTATTAGTATCTTTTCTTGTATTATCTTGTCCAGCTGGTTGTTATTTCTACATAGAGAAACTCATGATTTAGGGATATAGATTTTGCACCCAATTAACATAGTAAATACTAAAAATGGCATCTAGTATGAAGAGGAAAAATATGGGTCATTTAGGAAAAGCACTTGGAACAACTGGGAAGCTGTCTGGAAATGTCCACATAAGTCACATATTTAATAGTTTAAAGAAACAAGAGTCTTAAAAGCTCTAGTTGAAACCATGGAGAATTTATTTTACAGCTCCTGAGTAGAGATTACCCTATTTTGACACAAGTCCCAGGAGATAGACAAGAAGAGAATGATATAATGTTGAATGAGAGAAGATACATAGTAGTGTGCATAGTACAATAGCATGATAACTACAGTATAGTTACATAGCATGCTACTGTATAATTTCTTAAAGTTGCTTTAAAAGTAGCTTTGGAAGGACACATTAAAAATTAATAACACAGGCAACCTGTGGGGTGGCATTGGGCCATAGGGGTGGGCGAGGTTGTATAGAGTTTTCAAATTTTGAACCACTTAAGTGTAGCAGGTCCTAGCATTTTAAATAGGCACTGGAAAACAAGTGGGCAAAGAATTCAGCCCACTTACTGGATCTTCAATGTTTATAAAAGTTATCCAGTGGAATCTCTTGTGTTTTCTAAGTATAAAATCACTACCTGCCAAAATGATACATTTACCCCAACATTTCAAATTGTGTTTTCCTCCTTTTTTCTTGTCTAGTTGCATTTCCTAGTATCTCTAGTACATTGATAAATAAGAGTAAAACATTGGATCTGTGTATTTTGTTTCTTATTCATTTGTATTACGATTTTGCTTTCTTGCCATAAAAAAATATTTTTCTGCAAATATGTTAACTTTTTACAGTTGGCTTTTGGATGCTATGTTTTCGTAAGAACGGGATCCATTTGTACTCACCATCAAATTGGTATTAACTAATCAACACATAAATGCCCATATCAGAACAACATCTATTGGATGCTG
>NW_012155752.1:40905-41408 GCF_000956105.1 Propithecus coquereli
TTTTTTTTTTTTTTTTTGGCCAAATACCCAAAAGGTAAAGAAAAACGTTCAGTAATGAGATTGTTTTTTTTCTTGTTTGTCTATTTTTTTATGGGAAAGCCATTTAGACAACTTTGGAGCTAAACGTGCTGAAAAGGGTCCTTGAATTAATCAGACACAGCAAGAGTGTGTCCAGGGTCTGAGTGTACATGACACTATAGAGGACAGTGAATAAGAAAAGCTAGTACCTTGATGGGGGACACATGACACCCAGCAACAGCATGAAACGTCTTGTGACCATATGAAATAATTTAGTCACGCCAAGAAAAGTCAAGAGTATAGGATTAAGTTATATTGGAGGAAAACATTGCTTTTGTAAACGGTTAAGAGAAAACATTTTAGCATCAGGCAATATTTTAGCAACAGACTTAGAACCAGAAGAACAAAAAATAATAACAGGAGCTGAAAAAAGGTTGAAGGTGAGAGTTACCAACCCAATGTTTTTAAGGGGAGAAAGCTGAAAT
>NW_012155752.1:41504-43644 GCF_000956105.1 Propithecus coquereli
CTGTGCATAAGCGCCCAGACACATCCATGAGATGATCCCCAGCTGCCCATAGACAGAAAACACCTTTATAGGCACAAGTAATTAGATGAAGTTCGTCACAATGAGTCACAAACAAGGGTTATGATCGCTTGAGCCTAAGCAGGAAGAGGGGACCAATAGCTAGTACGTATCGGACACCCATTGACGTGGGTGTTTCACACACCTGCATCCTTACAGCAGTCCTACGGAGACAGACACTGTGATCCCCAGCCCTCCTGTCACATTTCACCACCACCTAACTGGCTGTCGGGAGACTAGGACACAGATATTCCGCGGAAGCTTTCACTGATGGCATTCTTCAGCTCCTGTTCCTTAGGCTGAAAATGATCGGGCTAAGGAAGGGGGTGAAGACCATGCAGGTGGCGGCCATTAGGGTGTCACTGTAAATAGAGTGGGGATCCTTGGGCTTGAGGTAGATAATGGAGGCAAAGCCATAGTGCACGACCACCACAGTGAGGTGGGAGGCACATGTGGGGAACGTTCCATGCCGGCTCTCAGCAGAGGGGATCCTCAGGATGGCAGCCACGATAAAGACATAGGAGAGGATGCGGAGGAATAAACAGCCTATCAGGGCTGTGACATGCACCAGCATCACACCCATGACGACAGAGGATGTCTTGTCCCCACAGGCCAACTTCAAGAGGCTAAGCACGTGGCAGGCAAGATGGTGGATCCCATTCGACCTGCAGAAGGTAAGATGAAAAACTATTGATGTCACCATGATCCCCATGACTGAGCCACCAGCCCAGGTCCAGGCCACAAGACGGGCACAGCCAGGGGGGCTCATTAGCACGTGGTAGTGCAGGGGGTGGCAGATGGCCACGTAGCACTCGTAGCTCATGACCGTGAGCAGGAAGGAGTGGGTGAAGCTGAACATGAAGGAGAAGAACATCTGGTTGGCGCAGGCCACAAAGGTGATGGAGCGGTGGGTGGAGAGCAGGTCGGCCAGCATGCGGGCAGTGACGCTGACCGTGAACAGAATCTCAGAGATGGAGAGGGTACACAGGAAGAGGTCCATGGGCGTGTAGAGTCTGTTCAGTGTAGACTGTAGCCATGACGAGCAGGTTCCCCAGCAACGTGAACAGGTACATCAGGAGGTACAGCAGGAAGACGCAGGCAGGAGTTGTTGGGGGAAGGCTGAGAAGCCACAGAGAATAAACTCGGACGTGGTGCTGTAGTTCTGACCAGGCGTGGATGCTCTGTCTGGTGAGATGAGAAACAGAATGAAGGTGCACTGGCCAAGACATAGGCTTGAGCACGGATGAAACGGCATAAGGGCTCTACACTACTCGACAACTTGCAGAACTTTTCTGGGTCTTGCAGTCTTCGTCTGTAAAATGGAGTAAATAATCATAGTTTTTAACATTCAGCAATGTGATAAGTCTACACAAGCAACTTCTCAGAATTTTAAAGTTTGCACCAAGTTTTTTCCTTCCAAATCATTATATAAAGATTAATCGCATTTTATGCAACAAGAAGAAATGGAAAGAAAAAAGAAATACACAGAAAAGATTATATTTACAAGAGCATAAAGTATACCAGGTATCCAAAACAAATTCAGATATTTTAATGTCTTTAAGTGAAGAATTAAGGAAACTGTATAAACATATATAAGAAGGCCCAATAAATGGTTAGTTACAACCTGTTCCTGAATTAGAAACTCATATTGTCAAGATGTAACTCTCAGAAATGCTGTGAAAAAATCTATCGAGGGAGAGACATGAGCAGGATGGTGGAGTAGGGGATCCCAGCCTTTCTTCCTTCTACAAGGAGCAAAATTTGGCAGCTAATCACGAATGAAACGAACTCTGGAAGAGCTCCGGAGTCCACTTAAGAAGGTTCAACACTGTGGAAGACATAAACAAAAAGGGGAGGAGGAAGTTTCATTAGGGCTGTAGCACCCCAAGGCCAGGTCAGCCCTGCCCAGCACCAGAGGGACGTCCATGGCTCAAGAGCGCCCCTTGCAGGGCAGAGGAGAACAAGGTGACCAACAGGCATCCCTAGGTTTTGGGGCACTGCTGCAATGACTAGCTTCCATTTCATCCCGCTGAGGTTGCTGTGGGAACCAGCACAGCTGAGCTGTCTGCAGACAGTGGGGAGC
>NW_012155752.1:43694-46317 GCF_000956105.1 Propithecus coquereli
CCCCAAAGGTGCCCACAGCGGCAGGGGGAGGGGGCTCCTGGGCAGGAAGAGGGGCCCATCAGGCAGTGGGGCCCTGTCCTGACTGCTCCCTCCTCTCCCACAGGTGTCATGTGCATCATCAGTATTTTCGGGACCCATCACAACCCAGCTGTGTGGCCTGACCCTGAGGTGCTGACTGACCCCTCCATCCTGCCCCATTTTTGCCCATTCCAGGGGTCCTAGCGGAGGGGATGCGGCTTGAACAGGGAAATTCAAGATCACCTCTCTCACCCACTACCAGACACACTCATCTGTCTCTCCAAGGCTGGCTGTCCTGGGGACCCACCCAGCAAGCCTCTCCCTCTCGCCCCCAGGTGTATGACCCCTCCCGCTTCGATCCAGAAAACGTCAAGGAGCGGTCACCTCTGGCTTTTACTCCATTCTCCGCAGGGCCCAGGTAAGGGTGGAGTGTGCCACATGCAGGGATGGAGTGATGGGTGCGTGGGGGAGGGGTCTCCACATGACCGTGAGAAAAGGTGGGGGAGGGGGAGCTGCAGATGGCCATAATTTCAGCTCTCCTTCCCTCGCCCATCCCAAGGTTAAGGCCAAAGGTCCATAGAATGGGGTCACTGTGAGGGTACCGTGGTGTGCTCAGCTCCCCCTTCCCCTTTACTGCTGTTGTGAGTTGGGGGCTGCAGTCTCGGCCATTCTAGGGGGTTACCCAAGCCCACACTGTGTGTGTGTGTTTGTGTGTGTGTGTCTGTGTGTGTGTGTTGTGTTGTGTGTTTGTGTGTGCGGGGGTCCCGGGTACGCTTAGCTCCTCTCTCTGCCCCTCGAGCTGATCTGTGTGGGGGCAGGGGCCTCTCGGGCCAGGTTCCAGGTGCGATGGGGCCAGGATGCTTGTCCTGGGTGAACTCAGAGTTCCCACCTTTGCCCCACAGAAACTGCATCGGGCAGACCTTCGCCATGACCGAGATGAAGGTGGTCCTGGCGCTCACGCTGCTGCGCTTCCGCCTCCTGCCGGACGACACGGAGCCGCGCAGGAAGGTGGACATGATCATGCGCGCAGAGGGCGGCCTCTGGCTGCGGGTGGAGCCGCTGGAGGCCGGCCAGCAGTGACCCCTCTACCCCATCCACTTACCTTTGCAGATTTCTCGGAATAACACTGAGCTGTCACCTCTGCCTGAGCCTGGTTGACAGATGGCAGGGAGCCCTTGGGGACTGCGGCGATCCAGGACCTGTGCCTGGGTGGGTTGAGGTGAGGCTGGTGGTTCTGAGCCCAAAAACCTGACTGCCTCTCTGGCTGACCACAAGGCCCTCAGGCGGATCCCAGGTTGTGTCAGAGACCAAGTATGGACTTTCTGCTGTGGGCCATAGGGAGCCATGAGAGGTGTTTGAGCAGGAGAGGGACCAGGGTTGACGACAGATTTAACATGCAATATTGAGGCTCTGAATCAGCGAGAAAAACAATAGGGGCAGATCCCTTAGTCTGGGCTGCAGGTGTCCCCCACCCCAGACAGAGTCCCCTGACCAGCCCAAGGCACAGTGTGGAAGGGCCTGCAGCTTCCACCCTGGCAGCCTCTCTGAGATTGTTGCTTCCCTTCCTGCTCTTGTCAATGTTCCATTCCCTGTGTCTGCCCCTCCCGGCTGGTCCCATCCGTGACCCCTTCCCCTACCTTCAGGGAGCCCCGCCTTTCCTCTTCTGGGCCCCTGATGCTGCCCAGGCAGCCCGGACAACACACACTGACTGAGCCCACTCAGGAGCTCCCACAGGAGCCTCAGGGGAGGCTGCTCTTCACCACCTCATCTCTAGTCCCTTCTTCGTTCCCATTACAGACCTTCCGGGCCCGTCTTGGGTGGGGTGGGGGGCAGCGCCATCCGATTTGAATGTTGAGATTCAAAGCCATTCCAGTGGACACAAACGCCAGCCCCAGAAGGATGGGATCTGGAGCCTGACTGCTTGGGTTCAAGTCTGGGCTCTGCTGTGTGACTGGGGCAAGTTAATGTCCCTCTCTGTGCGTCTGTTTCCTCAACCATATAATGGGGACAGCACTACCTACCTCAGGACTGTCCTGAGGGCTAAATACAAATGACAGAGCTCTGTCTATTGCACAGTTAATGCTCGATAAATGTGGCCACATCACTGCCTCTCTCAGAAACTCTGTTGAAGCGTGCTGCCTTTCGAGGTAGTTGTTCCTGCCACGACTTTTAAGAGTGTGCCTTGGAACTCAGACACAGGAATTGCAAGGTTTGTGCTTGTCGAATCAGGTCTTTCCCCTCCAGGCTGTGCGTACAGGAAGCAGTTATTTCTGAGAGTGATGGGCCACCTGAAGGTGCCAGGAGGTGGAGAATGAGAGTAACCTTAGTTAACGTCTCAAAATATTGCCCTGCTACAAACGCTGATCTCTTCATAGCCTGAGGGACTCGGCACCACTGAGCCCTGCTGAGTCCTCGAATCCCTCCAGTTGCACTCGGCCACCCTGGCCTTGATCCTTTCCTCCTAATAGATTATCTTTCCTTGTCTGGGGGCCGGTGCGTTGCCTTTGCACCTTTGGCAAAGATCCATTGCCTGTCCTTCCATGAGTGTATTTTCTGTGCTTCCTATCCAGTTTCATTGTCTTTCACCAAGACCACGACATGTGGA
>NW_012155752.1:50401-51050 GCF_000956105.1 Propithecus coquereli
TTCAAGAAGGACTAGGGCCTCATAACATCCGGATTCCTTTTACGTGCATTGAAAAGATCTCCCAGCCAGGCTCTATGGCTCAGGCCTGTAATCCTGGCACTCTGGGAGGCCGAGGCAGGAGGATCCCTTGAGGCCAGCAGTTCAAGACCAGCCTGAGCAAGAGCGAGACTCCATCTCTACAAACAATAGAAAATGTAGCCAACATGGTGGTGCCCACCTGTAGTCCCAGCTACTCAGAAGGCTGAAGTAGGATGGGCACTTAGCCGAGGAGATTGGGCTTCAGGGAGCTATGATGGTGCCACTGCATTGCAGCCCATGTGACACAGCAAAAGTCCCAACAGACCCGACAGACTCAGTGGATGTGGAAAATCAGGATGCTGTGTAGAGACCTTGTAGGACCCCACAGGGGATTTGCAACAGAAGTGTTTCATATATTACAGAAATAAATAACTATCCTCCACGTGGGCGGTAACTCCTCTCTCTCTACTGAGCATCGGCAGGGATGCAGGCCAACCTGCTCTTCCTGGACTAGGTGTGCTCTGTTCCCAAGCCCTCAGGGCACACAGCCCAACTGCTCACCAAGTACAAGTGGTATATATTAATACCAAATTGGGCTTGAGCTCGTCTTTTTTCTTTTCAGATGTCAGTA
>NW_012155752.1:51100-54780 GCF_000956105.1 Propithecus coquereli
GTTTCTTTGCATCCCTCAGTACCAGATGTCACTGACTGGCCCCATTCTAGGGGGCTCTGCCTCCAGCAGGGCCCTGAGGACCTCTGGTAATGTCATGACAGTTCCCCCAGGGGCCGATCCAACTGTCACCCTCTCCCCAAGCCCCTGCCTCACCCCTGCGGTCTGCCTTCCCACCTCCTGCTGGGGAGAGCACCCAGGGCTCTCGGGGCTGGGCTCCCCCATCTCCTCTGACAGGCGACAGAACTGTGTCCACTCTGGTCTCACTGAGGATGGCCCCCACACACGTGCTGAGCAAACACCTCACAGCTCGGGAACCCGCCCAGCTCCACCCACCTTCCCCATGTCTTCCCACGCGGGTTAGCAGGGACACGACAGCGAAGGCAAAACACACCTGGAACAGGGCTTCTCGACCTCGGCACCAGTGACGTTTGGGGCCGGGTCATTACGGCGGGGTCTGCCCTGTGCGTTGTCTGACGTTTAGCAGCATCCCTGGCCTCAAACCAGGAGATGCCAGAAGAAACACACCCCAAGTCATGACAACCAAAGTGTCTCCAGACGTGGCGAAATGTCCCCCGAGGGCCAGAATCGCGTCAGGTTGGAAACAGATTACCTATAAGCCGCAGTGTGCACCTGGGCTGGCCGAACCACCAGGAACCAGATGGGCAAACAGAGAAGACCCCAGCCAGCCACCTGCGGCTAAGGACTCCCTCTCTTTCCCTCTTCTCCCTGGCCCCGCACCCCAGCTCTCTGATTCTGCCCTCGTACCCTCTCACTCCCATCCCTCTCCACCGGCCAGATGGAGAAGGCAAGAAAGCACCCCCGTCTGATGCTCTCAGGGGGAGCCTGCAGCCTGCAGGTGTAGTCAGAGGCCAGACCAAGGGCCTCCTGGTTCAGATGCCGTGTGCTTTAAACTGCTGTGGCCTTCCCAGCACGACATTCCCATGGGCCTCTCCAGGAAGCCAACCTGGAAGGGCTGGAATCTGGGTCTGGAGAGGCCGGGAGTGGCCTCAAGGGACCTTCAGGGACCTGCAGCCCCACTCCCTCCTCCAGCACACAGAAAGGGCCCCCTGCTGCCACTTCCTGTCCAAAGAGGCCCAGTCCCTGGGGAGAGTGAGGCGCTCCCAGTCTTGGGGGAGACCATGCTGAATTTGGAAGCCTCCAGCCCCTTGCGATGGAGGCAGGGTCAAAGGGAGGACAGGAGCTGGGGGGGCCCAGAGTGGGACTCCAGGACTCAGCCCTGAGACAACGGCAGCCGGAAGGCTTCTGAGAATATGGGTAATTTGCAGCTGGGTGTGTTGGAGAGTGGTTTCCCTCAAGCAATGTAAGTGTCCAGGGTCTTCTGCTCAAACTGGACACCCCGCCTCTCTTCTTGGTCAACTTCTACCCCATCTCTGTTGTCCTGGTGATCCAAGCCAGACAGTTTGACATCAGTGGTGCACCTCCCTGTGATATAGTAAAAAATAAACATTGGTTCTGTCGATGGAAAAGAGCCCAAACTCTGTAAAATAATTTAAAGAGGCTTATTCTAAGCCAAGTATGTGTGACCCTGACCCAGAGAGCGACGCCCAAGAAGCCTCGAGCACGTGATCCTGCTGTGGTTGGGTTACAGTTTGGTTTTATACATTTTGGGGAGAAAGGACAGATCATAAATCATTCCATGCAAGGTGTACGCTGGCTTGGCCTGAAAAGGCAAGAGATCTCAAAGTGGGGGCTTACTGATTTGTCTGAAGGCTTGGAGTGTGTAGGATAAGGAAGTCTGTTTCTTAATCAGAGCCGAGCACTGGACATACACTGAGAGTCGAGCGACCTGTTACGTAGATTGATGACCTGCAGGTGTGGTTTAACCTTTATCTTACATGGCCTTTGGCCTGTCAGTGATTTATTAATACATTGCATAAAACTCCAATAAAATAAACTAGGGGAATGTGATTTAGTGTCTGATCGTTACAAAGAGTAACTCCAGAAGGGACGGGCATGACTAGGCATGTCTGACCTGCCTTCTGCTCATGGCTGCAACTCAGCTTTAAGATTTCTGGAGTCCCCTTAGCCAAGAGGAGGTCCATTCAGTCACCTGGGGGGCTTAAGATTTTATTTTAATCCACAGCATCCCCCTTTTAGCCAACATCTGCCAGAGGCAGCAATGGCCAAACTTTTACTTTGTCCCGTCGTTGCCGGGGTGGTGTGGCTGCCTGCCCTGGTCCTCGGTGACCAAGGGACTTGGAACCAAAAGCCTTACAGCCAATTCAACGTTCTAGGCCAAGCGGGAATGGAGGTGGACAGACATCATCAACATTTTGAAACATTTTTGGTGACATAAGAGTAAAACCCCAAAGTCCAAAGCAAGTTACAAAATTAACTTACCTATAAGCAGTGAGTTATGGTCCTCTTGGGTTTACCTACAGCCTTATAGCCACCTGTTACATAACACATAATCACGGTCAACCACAGAAGCTAAGGAATTTATAGACTTTCGTTGTACAGCAATGTATTTTTGCAGTCACTTTCATAACTTGTCTTTAGATGGCCAATAAATTTCTTATTATGTGTCTATTTGCATAAACCCCATAATTGGGAACATCTGTACCTGTTACTCTCATTAGATATCTTGATATCCTCTCTTGTAATTTTTGTTGAAGTTTACGGGAAGCAGGAAATTATTTATGGTTGGGATGGGTGTCTGGACCACGTGGCCTGAAAAGGCCCAGTCTCTCATTTTGGCAGCTATTTAGGCAATTGTGTGTCCGTCCTTGATCTAGATGGTGTGAACTGACTCCATCCCTCGAAATGGGCCCTTGCAATGTTGTGTCCCCTCCTCTGCCACTACAGTCCCTGGGCCTAGAGGGAGGATGTTTGCAGTTTTAGCAGCAGAGTTTTCGCAATACAGAACAGGTTGGGGCTGGTGGGATAGAACATTTTTTAAATTCTGGAGGTATCAGGTAAACTTTGTTATTTACCTAATATTTGTCTTCATTCTGGAAAACAAAACAAAAAAAACCCGTAATGTTTAAAATAAAAAGTCATAAAAAATATTTTAGTTCTTTCCATGAGTTATTTTTTCAAAAGGAAAGTTTACACCATCGTTGATTATAAAAGGTTGTTTGAGAAGAATGAAAGCAAAAGAATAATTGTCTGTTAATCATAAAATTCTTACAATGGCCGTGGTTAAAGACACAAAGGAGATTTGGTTATATTGTGGCATACAACAATTTATCACATAATTAGAATTATTATTGGTAACATATACCAAGACGTAGCAGAATTTTAGGAATCTCATACCACTTTAGAGGCAGATATTCATAATATATTTATACAAATATAGCCCAAAGAAAGTTAAACATCATTTCATATTTCACAATGCTTCCTGTATGGTTTTAACTTAACAAATAAGCTTGAAATGTCTTTGTTGAACTTTCATATTAAAAAGCTAGTGTGAGGTCAAAAGGGCCAAATTTAGACTTTTGTTTTTGGAAATTTTGACAAATAGGTAAGGTTTAAAACATTTGTTCAAAATAGAATCACGAGTCACTTTAAAATAATGGTCATTTATTTAACCAACAGTGATAGAGTCATCCCAAGACTTTAAAGGCAACACAGGAAGTTACATGGGTGTAAAAGTTTAGTCTTTCCAGGTAGTCAAAAAACCTAAAGAGACAACACAGGGATTATCTTGACAAAGCATA
>NW_012155752.1:54830-55348 GCF_000956105.1 Propithecus coquereli
ACCAAGTACAAGTGGTATATATTAATACCAAATTGGGCTTGAGCTCGTCTTTTTTCTTTTCAGATGTCAGTATTGGATTTATTGATCCAGAAACACCTGAAGTTCTCTTTTTTAAAAAACCCTTTATTCAGATACAATTTATGTGCCAAAAAATTCATGCATCTGAAATACACAATTCAGTGCTTTTTAGTATTGTAAACTAAGATAAAATCTTAAGTCCCCATCTGACTGAATGGACTCCCCTTGGCCAAGGGAACCAGGAAGACCTTAAAGCCAGAAAACCCTTAAACCTGAGTTGCCCGCCAAGGGGAACAGAGGTCAGACATGCCTGGTTGTGCTGTGACTCCTCAGAAGTTACTCTTTGTAACAGTCAGATAGGAAATTATTCCAGGCCTAAGGCCATGTAAGACAAAGGTTAACCCACACCTGCAGGTCAGCAATTTACTTAACGGGTCACCTGAATTCAGTATACGTCAGTACATGTCACTTTCTCTGATTCAGAAACGGCCTTCCTTAAC
>NW_012155752.1:55398-59009 GCF_000956105.1 Propithecus coquereli
TTCTGGGGTCCCCTTGGCCAAGACAGGGTCCATTCAGTCATCTGGGCAGCTTAAGATTTTATTTTAGTTCACAGTTCTGTAAAAAAGAAATAAAAACAATGTTAGGACCCTCCAAACTCGTTATGCCAAAGGGAAAGTTAAGTCTGGACATTGAGTCATGTGACACTGCTGTCCCTTCCCAAATACATGACAGTTGCTTCCCAACATGGTGTTCAGCTATTTTACATTGGCCAGACCCCTAAAAAGAAAACCCACAAGGCCTCGTGCATCTCTGGATGACGGTCCTCACAAACTGTTCATCAGTAAGTTCTTCGTTTAGCCCCTGAGCTTCTCAAGACATGCGTCCTCCCATGAACAAGAGATGTCAGCCGTAACCTTAGCTCTGCAGCCCTTTCTTCGGGGAACTAGAATGTGTGATAAGTTTCACACTGCAATGTCGATGACATCGATGATGCATTTGCTTGCAGGTGAAGAGAGGATGAGATTGACCGTTCCTCCACCAGGCTCTGAGACTGCTACATCCGCGGTCCCCAACCCCTTTTAGCGGCACGGCCGCGCAGCACGAGGCGAGCAGCTAGGGAGCACCTGGAGCTGCACCTGTACTTGCAGCTGCTCCCCATCGCTCGCATCACCGCCTAAGCTCCGCCTCCTGTCAGGTCAGCAAATACTAAACCACTGCTCCTGGGGACATACAGCGTCAAGGTCCTGCGACTCTCTGGTCACAACATTGTCATGAACGGATCAATGCATAACCCTGTTTTCTGTGTGTTTCTGTTTCAAGAGACCTTGTTTAACACATATTGTGAATCCATCCACATCAAACCCATGGCCAACAGAACTACCAGCCACGCCTGAACGAGGCTCCTCTAACACACGTTTTCTCCATGAGGCACATCACAGCCCTCTCACGCTTAGACACACGAGGCAGCATTTCAGCGCTGAGCTTGGAGACTGTTCTAAACAGTGAAGTCATCAACAAAGAGCAAAACATGCAGAGAATGAGGCACTAAAAGGAACTCGACAAGGCCACCATCCCACAGAAAGAGAGCAGAAGCCAGAAGGCACAGCATCCATGTCTTGTCCAACCTCGGCTGGCAAAGGTGCCCATCAAGTGACTCACATATTCTGCTACTCTGCACTTGTCTGTGAGTGTCTGAAAAAAATGCCCCAAGTATTGGTTTTGAGGTTACAAATATATTTTAACTAGCAGGTGGATTTGCAAACACAAAATCCACGAATAATGAGGGTCCGCTGCCTTTTACCTCATCACTCAGGAGTTCAGGGAGCTTGTGCTGAGGCTGCCTCCTGGTTCCCCAGCCCTTCCTCGTGTGTCTCCCAACAAGTCTTGCAGCCCCGGAGCCACCTGCTCTGAACGTCGTGAGTGAAGCACTGGGTGTCACAAACCAGAAGGCAGGGCTGCAGAGTAAGTATGTGGTGGGTGTTGTAGGTGTTGGATCTGAGTGCTCTCCCTTAGAGGAACACACACACACACATGCGCGCACACACACACACACACACACACACACATGACTACCTGGGAGGAACAACACCAGCCTGGACTGAGTGGCTAGGATCAGCAGCTTAGCCACTCAGCATAAAACCCAACAGACTCAGGGTTCAGGTGAAATGGCTCAAGCCTGGAATCCCAGCACGTTGGGAATCTGAGGCAGGAGGCAAGAGTATCACTTGATGCCAGGAGTTCGAGACGAGCCAGGGCAACACAGCAAGACCCTATCTCTACAAAAAACCAAAATATTAGCCGGAGAGGGTGGCAGGTGCCTGTGGTCCCAGCTACCCAGGAGGCTGAGACAGGAGGATCACTTGAGCCCAGGAGATTGGGCTGCAGGGAGCTATGATGGTGCCACTGCACTGCAGCCCGGGAGACACAGCAAAAGTCCCAACAGACCCGACAGACCCAGTGGATGTGGAAAATCAAGATGCTGTGTAGAGACCTTGTAGGACCCCACAGGGGATTTGCAACAGAAGTGTTTCATATATTACAGAAATAAATATCTATCCTCCACGTGGGCGGTAACTCCTCTCTCACTACTGAGCATCGGCAAGGATGCAGGCCAACCTGCTCTTCCTGGACTAGATGTGCTCTGTTCCCAAGCCCACAGGACACACAGCCCAAATGCTCACCAAGTACAAGTGGTATATATTAATACCAAATTGGGCTTGAGCTTGTCTTTTCTCTTTTCCAATGTCAGTATTAGACTTATTGGACCAGAAACACCTGAAATTCTCTTTTTTTAAGAAAACCTTTATTCAGATACAATTTATACGCCCCATAATTCATGCATGTGAAATACACAATTCACTGCTTTTTAGAATTGTAAACTAAGATAAAATCTTAAGTCCCCAGCTGACTGAATGGACCCCCCCTTGACCAAGGGAACAAGAAAGACATTAAAGTTGAGTTGCAGCCAAGTGGAACACAGGTCAGACATGCCTGGTTGTGCTCTCACGCCTCAGAAGTGACTCTTTGTAACAGTCAGATACGAAATCATTCCAAGCCTAAGTCCATGAAAGACAAAGGTTAACCCACACCTGCAGGTCAGCAATTTACTTAACGGGTCACCTGCATTCAGTATACATCAGTACACGTCAATTTCTCTGATTCAGAAACGGCCTCGGCCGGGCGCGGTGGCTCACGCCTGTAATCCTAGCACTCTGGGAGGTCAAGGCAGGTGGATTGTTTGAGCTCAGGAGTTCAAGACCAGCCTGAGCAAGAGCGAGACTCCGTCTCTACTAAAAATAGAAAGAAATTAATCGGACAACTAAAAATATACAGAAAAAATTAGCCGGGGATAGTGGCACATGCCTGTAGTCCCAACTGCTCGTGAGGCTGAGGCAGAAGGATCGCTTAAGCCCAGGAGTTTGAGGTTGCAGTGAGCTAGGATGATGCCACAGCACTCTAGCCTGGGCAACGGAGTGAGACTCTGTCTCAAAAAAAAGAAAAAAAGCAATGGCCTTCCTTAACTTAAAACACTCCAAGCCTTTAGACAGAGCTTCATTTCTTTAACCAATTACAAATCAGAGAAACATTAAGCCCACCTATAACCAGCAAGTCCTCACTTCAAGATGTCCTACTTTTTTGGGCCAAAGAAATGTACATATTCATTTAGGATTTTACATGTAATTCCTTTCCTTAAAATGAATGAAACCAAACTGTAACCCGGCCACGGTGAGACCACTTGCTCAAGGCTTCTTGGGCGTGGCTCTGTGGGCCAGGGTCACACATATTTGGCGCAGAATAAACGCCTTTGAATTATTTTGCAGAGTTTGGGTTCTTTTCCATTGACAGTATAGTCACAGAGTTGTATAGTCATCATGAAAATACGTTTTAGGACATTTTCATTATCTGTAAAAGAAACTTTATGCACATTAGTAGACATCTCCCATTTCCCTCCCCTACCTCAGGCAACCACGAATCTGCTTTCTGTCCCTATGGATTGGCCTGTTCTGGACATTTCATTTCAATGGAATCATATAATAGGCAAGTTTTTGTGGCCAGCTTTTTTCACTCATACTGATGTTTCCAGGTTCATCGATGTTACCATTTGTATCAGCGCTGCCTTCCTTCCTATGGCCAAGTGACGCTCGATTGC
>NW_012155752.1:59059-61365 GCF_000956105.1 Propithecus coquereli
GATCCTCCTGCCTCAGCCTCCCGAGCAGCTGAGACCACAGGAAATGCGCCACCATGCCTGGCTAATTTTTTCTATATATCTTTAGCTGTCCAGCTAATTTCTTTCTATTTTTAGTAGAGATGGGGTCTCGCTGTTGCTCAGTCTGATCTCGAACTCCTGACCTCTACTGATCCTCCCGCCTTGGCCTCCCAGAGTGCTAGCATTACAGGCATGAGCCACCATTCCTGACTGAGAAGTTTTCTTAATTAAAAAAGGAAACAGGTTATAAAATTCAAATGAATACACCATGTAATTTCATTAAAAGCAAATTAATATTTTAAGGAAACTTCGTTGTCTTAACCAAAAATTTCCTTTTTAATTATAGCCAACTTGATTGTATACAAAATTCCTTCATAAATTTCCTTCTATGAACCTTAGACTGACTTGTACAGCCCATCTATACTATGCTTAAGCTCTCTGTTTTGTCCTAAATTTTCTTTTTTAAGTGATTTCTTATTTTATTTTAGGGCATAAATTCACCATACGAGATCTTTTTCCATGTAATATTATTTTCTTTTCTTTTTAACCTTCCCTACCAAGATATATTTTTATGTTGATAGTCTCTTTTTACCTCTTTCTCCCCTACCTATTGGTGATTGGTTTCCTGTTGTTTTTTTTTTCATCTCCCTTTTGGTAAAATGGTTTATGAGATGGGCATATAATTTTTGGTTAATCACAAACAATCCAGACATATAATGAGTGTCTTTATCTAATTTGGCAAAACTTTAAGATTATTCTGAGCCAAATATGTGTGACCTCAGCCCAGAGAGCCACGCCCAAGAAGCCTTGAGCAAGTGGTCCCCTGCGGTTGGGTTACAGTTTGGATTTATTCATTTTAGGGAGACAGGAATTACACGTAAACGCATAAATCAATGCATGGAAGGTGTACATTGGTTTGGTCGGAAGAAGTAGGACATCTCGAAGAAGGGGGCTTACAGGAAAGGTGGATTTAACGATTCTTTGATTTGTCATTGGTTGAACAAATGAAGCTCTGTCTAAGGGCTGGAGCTTTTTAAGTGAAGATGAAGAAGTCTGTTTCTTAGGCAGAGATGAGCCACCTGACATGTACTGAGACTCAGGTCACCCGTTCGTGTGTTGCAGGTGTGGTTTCGCCTTTGTCTTACATGGCCTGGGCCTGCTAATGGTTTCGTGTCCTACTGCTATGCAGAGTGACTCCAGAAGGGACGGGCATTGCAAGGCGTGTCTGACCTCCTTTCTCCTCATACCCAGAAATTCAACTTTAAGGTTTTTCTGGGGTCCCCTTGGCCAAGACAGGGTCCATTCAGTCATCTGGGCAGCTTAAGATTTTATTTTAGTTCACAGTTCTGTAAAAAAGAAATAAAAACAATGTTAGGACCCTCCAAACTCGTTATGCCAAAGGGAAAGTTAAGTCTGGACATTGAGTCATGTGACACTGCTGTCCCTTCCCAAATACATGACAGTTGCTTCCCAACATGGTGTTCAGCTATTTTACATTGGCCAGACCCCTAAAAAGAAAACCCACAAGGCCTCGTGCATCTCTGGATGACGGTCCTCACAAACTGTTCATCAGTAAGTTCTTCGTTTAGCCCCTGAGCTTCTCAAGACATGCGTCCTCCCATGAACAAGAGATGTCAGCCGTAACCTTAGCTCTGCAGCCCTTTCTTCGGGGAACTAGAATGTGTGATAAGTTTCACACTGCAATGTCGATGACATCGATGATGCATTTGCTTGCAGGTGAAGAGAGGATGAGATTGACCGTTCCTCCACCAGGCTCTGAGACTGCTACATCCGCGGTCCCCAACCCCTTTTAGCGGCACGGCCGCGCAGCACGAGGCGAGCAGCTAGGGAGCACCTGGAGCTGCACCTGTACTTGCAGCTGCTCCCCATCGCTCGCATCACCGCCTAAGCTCCGCCTCCTGTCAGGTCAGCAAATACTAAACCACTGCTCCTGGGGACATACAGCGTCAAGGTCCTGCGACTCTCTGGTCACAACATTGTCATGAACGGATCAATGCATAACCCTGTTTTCTGTGTGTTTCTGTTTCAAGAGACCTTGTTTAACACATATTGTGAATCCATCCACATCAAACCCATGGCCAACAGAACTACCAGCCACGCCTGAACGAGGCTCCTCTAACACACGTTTTCTCCATGAGGCACATCACAGCCCTCTCACGCTTAGACACACGAGGCAGCATTTCAGCGCTGAGCTTGGAGACTGTTCTAAACAGTGAAGTCATCAACAAAGAGCAAAACATGCAGAGAATGAGGCACTAAAAGGAACT
>NW_012155752.1:61415-63623 GCF_000956105.1 Propithecus coquereli
AAAACATACACTGGGGAAAAGAATATCTTTTCAATAAATGGTGCTGGGAAAACTGGATAGCTACATGCAGAAGACTGAAACTAGACCCCCACCTCTCACCTCTCACAAAAATCAATTCAAGATGGATAACAGACTTAAACCTAAGGCATGAAACCTTAAGAATTCTAAATGGAATTCTCTATTCTTGATAAATATTTCTACAAATCTAAAATTTCTCTATTAAAATAAGTCCATTCATTTAAAAAAATTTAAAATAATTTTAAAACATGTGCACATAGAAAGCAATGTGTATCTTACATGAGCATATACAAATCAAAAAGCACACATACGTTCAGTATGTTAGAATATCTGTCAAAAAAAAGGAGGGGAAACAGACTGAAATAAAGATGATCAATAAATGAAATAAGAAAAGGATCTTCTGCAAACCCATGGTCAACAGAAATCACAGACTGGAAATATCGTGGACTCAAACCTTTGCACCTGTGATCTACCAGAAAATGAAACAAAAATACTTTTACAAATACCTTGAGCCACTTCGCTAAGAAGAGTTGCTAAATCCTTGGTTCCAGGACAGTACCACCCACAATTTCTCTTCGTGGCCTTATTGGGTCTTTGTCTCCCAAGTATTCCCCCAGCAGGGGTCAGCCTGGAGCTTGGAGGACACAGAATCACCTGGACAATGAGGAACTTCACAGGAAGGAGGACCAAGCATCCCACATGGGAAGACTGCACTTAACACCCGGAGGGAAAAGTCTCTGAGCACACAGTCACCCTGCCCAGAAGTCATGCACCAGCATCAGCTCCCTCTGTCCCTCACCCTCCCAGCACTGGGCGTCCTCTCTCCCTGCTACACAGCTCTCCCTTTTCTCCCCACCTCTCCAGCTTCCTGGCCCATCCCCTCCCCCTGAGACCCCTCCCCATGCTCCTTCTCTGCAGCCGCTCCACTCTGGCTTCCAGAGAGAATGTTCTGAAACACACACAAGCCATAGAGTCATCAGAGCCAGGGCTCCAACCCCAGTTCCTACTGTATGACTTTGGAGAAAGAACTTTCCAGCTCTGAGCGTCCTCTGCCCAACTGCAAAAGGGGGCTGACCAGAGAACTGCCTCTGGAGAGTCCACGAGGATTCAGGTAAAGGGCTCAGGGTTCAATCAACAAACATAGTTGTCATTGAGTCAGATATCGTTTTCGGTCTTCTGAGCTGGTTTCTTTGCATCCCTCAGTACCAGATGTCACTGACTGGCCCCATTCTAGGGGGCTCTGCCTCCAGCAGGGCCCTGAGGACCTCTGGTAATGTCATGACAGTTCCCCCAGGGGCCGATCCAACTGTCACCCTCTCCCCAAGCCCCTGCCTCACCCCTGCGGTCTGCCTTCCCACCTCCTGCTGGGGAGAGCACCCAGGGCTCTCGGGGCTGGGCTCCCCCATCTCTGACAGGCGACAGAACTGTGTCCACTCTGGTCTCACTGAGGATGGCCCCCACACACGTGCTGAGCAAACACCTCACAGCTCGGGAACCCGCCCAGCTCCACCCACCTTCCCCATGTCTTCCCACGCGGGTTAGCAGGGACACGACAGCGAAGGCAAAACACACCTGGAACAGGGCTTCTCGACCTCGGCACCAGTGACGTTTGGGGCCGGGTCATTACGGCGGGGTCTGCCCTGTGCGTTGTCTGACGTTTAGCAGCATCCCTGGCCTCAAACCAGGAGATGCCAGAAGAAACACACCCCAAGTCATGACAACCAAAGTGTCTCCAGACGTGGCGAAATGTCCCCCGAGGGCCAGAATCGCGTCAGGTTGGAAACAGATTACCTATAAGCCGCAGTGTGCACCTGGGCTGGCCGAACCACCAGGAACCAGATGGGCAAACAGAGAAGACCCCAGCCAGCCACCTGCGGCTAAGGACTCCCTCTCTTTCCCTCTTCTCCCTGGCCCCGCACCCCAGCTCTCTGATTCTGCCCTCGTACCCTCTCACTCCCATCCCTCTCCACCGGCCAGATGGAGAAGGCAAGAAAGCACCCCCGTCTGATGCTCTCAGGGGGAGCCTGCAGCCTGCAGGTGTAGTCAGGGGCCAGACCAAGGGCCTCCTGGTTCAGATGCCGTGTGCTTTAAACTGCTGTGGCCTTCCCAGCACGACATTCCCATGGGCCTCTCCAGGAAGCCAACCTGGAAGGGCTGGAATCTGGGTCTGGAGAGGCCGGGAGTGGCCTC
>NW_012155752.1:63673-65171 GCF_000956105.1 Propithecus coquereli
CCTTAAACCTGAGTTGCCCGCCAAGGGGAACAGAGGTCAGACATGCCTGGTTGTGCTCTGACTCCTCAGAAGTTACTCTTTGTAACAGTCAGATAGGAAATTATTCCAGGCCTAAGGCCATGTAAGACAAAGGTTAACCCACACCTGCAGGTCAGCAATTTACTTAACGGGTCACCTGAATTCAGTATACGTCAGTACATGTCACTTTCTCTGATTCAGAAACGGCCTTCCTTAACCTAAAACACTCCAAGCCTTTAGACCTTCATTTCTTTAACCAATTATGAATCAGAGAATCATTAAGCCCACCTATAACCAGGAAGCCCTCACTTAAAAATGTCCTATTTTTGGGGGCCAAACAAATGTACATATTGATTTATGATTTTACATGTAATTCCTTTCTGCAAAATGAATTCCTTGGCCGGGCACGGTGGCTCAGGCCTGTAATCCCAGAACTGTGGGAGGCCAAGGCGGGAGGATTTCTTGAGCTCAGGAGTTCGCGACCAGCCTGAGCAAGAGCGAGACCCTGTCTCTACTAATAATAGAAAGAAATTAGCCAAACAACGGAAAATAGAAAAAATAAGCCAGGCATGGTGGCACATACCTGCAGTCCCAGCTACCCGGGAGGCTGAGGCAGGAGGATCGCTTGAGCCCAGGAGTTTAAAGTTGCTGTTAGCTACGCTGATGCCACAGCACTCTAGCCTGGGCAACAGAGTGAGACTGTGTCTCAAGAAAAGAAAAAGAAAGAATTCCTTAAAATGAAGAAAAACAAACTGTAACCTAGCCACAGCGAGAACACTTGCTCACTTTCTGGGGCATGGCTCTGTGGGCCTGGGTCACCACACCTACAAAGAAGAAATGGTGCCTATCCTGCAGAAATTATTCCACAACATCGAGAAGGATGGATTTCTCCCCAACACATTTTATGAAGGCGACATAACCCTGATACCAAAACCAGGAAAGGACGCAACAAAAAAGGAAAACTACAGACCAATATTCCTTATGAATATAGATGCAAAAATTCTCAACAAAATTCTAACTAACCGAATCCAGGTACTTATTAAGAAAATAATCCATCATGACCAAGTGGGCTTCCTCCCAGAGATGCAGGGATGGTTCAATATACGCGAATCTATAAACGTAATTCATCACATAAAGAGAAGCAAAAACAAAAACCATATGATTCTCTCAATAGACGCAGAAAAAGAATTTGACCCTTTTATCATAAGAACGGTTAACAAAATAGGCATAGACGGGGCTTACCTAAAAATGATACAAGCCATGTATCACAAACCCACAGCCAACATCATACTGAATGGGGAAAAATTGAAAGCATTCCCACTTAGAACTGGAACCAGACAAGGTTGCCAACTATCTCCGCTTCTATTCAACATAGTCCTGGAAGTTCTGGCCACAACAATCAGGCAAGAGAGTGGAATTAAAGGCATACAAATGGGAATAGAAGAGATCAAACCCTCACTATTGGCTGATCATATGATAT
>NW_012155752.1:66809-78884 GCF_000956105.1 Propithecus coquereli
GCAAAATAAAGACATTTTCTGATAAACGAAAGTAGAGAATTTTCACCACTGAAAGAGCCGAACTAAAAGAATTACTAAAATGCATTCTTCAAACACTTTTCGAGAGGAAAATGCCAAAGAAGATGAGCAATAGCAGCAGGATAAGACACATAGCCGGTCAGAATAACCTCCATGGCTGCTCCTGGGGCCTCTGCCCCCACCATTGTGGGGAGGAAGGTAGACACAAATGCTCCCTGGACTTTCTGTGGATTCAGCTCTGTGCTCAGAGGATGTTCATTATACTGTATCCGGTATCTCTAGGGGTTTCTAGGTATTGGATAGCAGGAGTATGTTCATATAGTTTAGTCTTCCAGATTCCAGACTTTGGAAATCTCCATGAGTATTGCTATATATTACCTCATTTCTATCTGGAAAAGTTGCGTCAATTTGCAACGTATGAGACTCTCAATTTCAATGCCATCATGCCAGGAATGGAAGTGATCATTTTTATTTATAAATAACTTCACACATTGTTTTTTAAAAAGTCCTTCATTGTTGTTTTAATTTGCATGACTTTGGTTGCCGAAATAAGTAGTTTTCAAAGATTGGATGACCATATTATATGGATGAGAAAGCAAAATCTCAACAAGAACAGTGAATAGGCCAAAACATAGTGAAATAACAGCTAAAGGATATTGATAGAAAGAAACCGTCTAACTCAATTGTAGTTAAGAACAAACATAAAACATTTACAGAAAAATAAAGATTGAGGAAGTTACCACCAACAGAAGTTCTAAAAGATGAACTTCGAGAAGGAAAATGTTCCAGAAGGATATTCTAAAATTGAAGCAAAAAATTTAAAAATGGTAAAAATATAGGCAAATTCAGGCAATGATCGTAGATAAAGAAACAAATAATGGTTTCTAATGGTATATGTAAAACACGGAACAGAAATGTTGGGTAGCAATGTAGAAGGAGAAGTGGTGGACACCAAAACTAAAGCACTGTAAAGTTTATATATGCATATTTGTAGGACAGGAGTCCAAATATTGTTTATCCACAGGTAACACAAGTGTTGTCATGGAAAATCCGAAAGAATCAAAATCAACTAATTGAAATAATGAATAAATTTGGCATAGTCAGGAGGTGCAAGGCCATTATACAAAAATCAATCTAATTGTTTATTGGTTATACTACCAACAAACAATTTGAAAATTAAAATGTTTGCAGTTGATAACACTGATAATGACATCATAAAAAATAAAACACGATGGAATAAATTTAACGAAACCAGTGCATATCTTGACACTGAAAACTATAAAACATTGTTCAGAAAACATGGTAAACACTAAACAAATGGAAAGATAACCATGTTCATTGATTGGCACGTTCCATATTGTTCAAATGTCCTTTATCCCCAAACCGATCTTTAGATTCAGCACAATCCCAAATTACACAATGCTTTATTTATAGAAATCTACGAGCCAGTTCTAAAACAACTATAACATTTATACACAGATGAAAACAGCCTAGAAAAGCCAAAGCTATTTTTACAAAGGAGGACAAAGTTGGAGAACGAATATTGTCTGACATCAAGACTTCTAGAAGGGTGAAATCAGCAAGATGGTGGCATAGGATTCCACCGTCAGCTCAGAGTCCCCCACCACAGCGATAATGTCACAGCCATCCGTGGACCCAAGTGCCTCTGTGGGAGCCTTGGGATCAGGAGGAGGTTGTAAAACTCACAGGTGCCCAAGGCCTAGAAGGGCCGTTTTGAGATGGCCGACCCACACCCATGGGGCGGACATGCCGATCTTGGTCCTGGCTCAAGATCTGGAAAAGGCCCTATTCCAGGAAGGGCTTAGCTATAGCCCCAGCCAGCCTCGATCCTTCGTCCAGAATCATCCACCAAGGGGTCTAGGAGGAACCCACGTGACTGGCGCTTCAGCAGACAGGCTCACTGCCGTTGCCCTCAGCAGTGGACCTGGAAACAACCCAGTGACTTAGCTCCGTCTCTCGTCAGCTGTGGTCCCAAATTAGTCCTGATCACACAGGGACCCAGAGGGCCGCTCACGCATCTGTGTCACCTACAGGTTTGCAGGCCTCCGTCCCCCAGCAGATTCTGAAGGGGCCCTGAATGCCAGCTTCAGCCTCTCCTGACTCTGGTCCGGAGCAACCCCTGCTGCACGAGAACTGCCGAAGTTGCAAGCACTGGTGCCACCGAGTTGAGCTTCCAGCCTTAGTCTCACAGCAAATCCTAAAACATCCTGAAACCTTGGATCCTGCCCCCCACGCCCCAGGTACTCCCGGAGCAGGTGTTCCTGGCGAGAGTTTTACCAGGAGAGAAGCCCAGCCGGCAGGACTGCCAACCTCTGACCCACAGGGGATCCTCAAATGCCCCTTAATCTCAGTTCTGGCTACAAATCGAGAGGCATTTTTCCCACCCAGGAACCCTCGGGAGGCACGTCTGCCGGCGCCACTGCAGGCTGACTCGCTGACCTCAGTCTGATCGTGGGTCTCAAAACTGCCCTAGAAATTGTCTGCAGCCAGCCCCTCTCAAGCGTGGTCTGAGAGCAGGCATGCCCACCCTGGCACCTGCCCTGAGACAGCACCTGTGTGTGGCCCCAGAGAGAGACCTGAAGATCTTGGTGTCAGCTGTAGACCCTAAACCACATCCTCGACTCCATTCCAGCCGCACTCAGCTCTCAAAGACGGAAGCTTGGCCTGCAGCGGGACCCCCTCCACCCCAGTGATTCGACGGCCCCCCAAAGGCCTGAGGGAAGCCACATCCACGGTGCACCTGGCAATAGAGAACCATCTGAAGACACTGAAGCATATCCTCATCCTGGCACCAGCTCCACAAACAAAGTTCCTGGAAACAGTCCCGTCCACCCAGGGACTGGGCAAGATCTATGCCCACTAGAGCCCCTGATGCCAAGAATCTGACTGGAACAATCGCCAGCAAGGCTGGATTGTTTGTTTCTATTCCTAGCAGTCATGTCTCAACCCAGGGCCTGGGCTGCCTCCAGGCAGGACTCGAACTCCCGCCAGACTGGGCAGCCGGGGCTTCTGGGCTTTAATCTCCAAGCCTCCTAATTCTTCCCCGAGAAATGGTGCATGATGCTCTACAGGAGCTCGGGAGACGATCGGGGACAAGGCCTGGCTTGGCCATGCTCGCCTGGCACCTGAACTCTCACTTTCAGCTCCACCTGGTGTGCAAACCGTGTGGCTCTGGATCTCCTTTGGTCACGCCTAACTTGCCCCCTCACCCCACAGGTGAGGTGCTGAGACTTGAGGATCCAGTGCCTCTGCCGTGTCATCCCCAGATGATCGCTCTGCAGCCAGCTCCCTCCCCACGCCATGATTTGGTCCCCTGCCCAGGCTGGGAGGAGGCAGCCCTGCCTGCAGGGATTGGCTGGCCGAGACCCGCCCTGCCTCCCTCAGCCTTTCCTTAATCAGGGTCCAGGGCAAAGACCGCCCAGCAGGGCGAAGAGGAGATTATGTGGACAAGCTGCTCCTGAGAGAAGGTGCCAGGCTGGAGGTGGTGGCCCTGGAGGGTTCCAGCCTGGGATGGGGAGGGACCTGCCCAATGCTGGGGCGGCTCCAGGGAGGTGGCCCTGGGAATGGTGGTTTCCTGGAAACTGAGCCCCTGGTAGCCTCCCTGCAATTCAGCCTGGGCCTTTGTGGACTTTAGCTCTCAGGCATTGTTTACCCATCTCGGAGCCCTCCCCTTCCCGCCCCTGCTTCTCTGCCCTGGCCCTGGAGCCCCCTTCCCTCTCCTGGGCCTCAGGAACTCCCCCTGCACCTGTGTGCCCTGCAGGATGCCACAGCTGAGCATGCCCTGGCTGGGCCTGGGGCCAGTGGCCACATCCCCGTGGCTGCCGCTGCTGTTGGTCGGGGTCTCCTGGCTCCTGGCCCGCGTCTTGGCCTGGACTTATGCCTTCTATGACAACTGGAGCCGCCTCCGATGTTTCCCAGAGCCTCCCAAAACAAACTGGCTCTTGGGTCACCTGAGCCTGGTGAGTGTGGCAGCAGGACGGGTCTGGGGTGTCAAGGCAGGTGGACTTCCCCAGGACAGGAAGGGGCTCAGGGAGCCGGGGATGGAGGTGGGCTGGGGTCTGGGACGGCAGAGAAGCGAGGGAGGCGGCTCACTTGCTCCTCTGCTCACTGCCTCACTGCTCTGCTGTGCCGTCCCAGGCCTCTGTCCCTTCCTTGTCCTCCCACCCCAGCCCGCTCAGCACACTTTTCCTGCCTGTCTTCCCACATTGGTGCACCGTGAGGGCTCCCGGGGAGGGCTGCACAGAGCAGGGACCCCTGGTGTTCCCAATTCTCCACCGCGGGACTTGAGGCCACCTGAGGGGCAGTGTCCACGGTGGCCCTACCTGGACCTCCCTGCCTGGCCCGTGTCATGTGTCTGCCCCTCTCTGGGCTGTGACTCCCCCACTCCCCCAAACACACAGGGGCACAGCTGGGACACAAGACAGGTGGGAACAGTGTCCCACCGCTGCCCTTCCTGAGCACCCTCCTCTTACCCTGCTCTTCCCCACTAAGGTGTCCCAGTGGGCCCTGCTGTGCAACCTGCGTGAGAGTTGGCCGCTCGCTTACCCTCTCAGGAGCCTTTCCCAACCCCCTCTCCCCACACCTTGCCCTCTGACTTGGACCTGCTGTCCCCTGTGGGTGACGTGGCCTCAGCCTGTTCACTTGTAATGGCAGGGGAGATGGGCGTGTCCTTAGGCTCAGTGGGAGGGTGCACAGCCTGGTCTGCAGAAGGTGCTCACAGGTGGGAGCCATGGTCCACATGGACAGTTACAGCTCCGCTCTGCTCCCTGGGGTCTGCTGAGGCTGGAAGGTCCCCAGGGTGCAGACCCTTCCCCAGGGGAGGAACTGAAGCCCACGTGCACCAGGCAGGACATGAGGGCATGTGGAAACTTGCCTTAGGGACACGTCCTGAGGTCACACTGCTGCCCACAACCCCCTCTGTGGGGACGTCCCCATATGGCTATCCCCAGGCCAGAACCACTCCGAGGACAAGAAAACCCTTCCTCTGGAGCCAAGTGGCCCATTTGTGGGCAGAGATCGCGTCCCCTCCCTCTGCCCGGGACGCACCTGTGGCATTTGGAGACGGCCCCAGGAGAGAAGGAGCAGGAGGAAGCAGAGATCCCCTCCATCTCTGCAGAATCTAGACACACAGTTCACTGCAGAGGCTGCACCACCTCCAGAGGCTGCCGGGGACCTGCGGTGGCCACTCCTGGGGACGTGTATTAGTCAGTGTTCCGCAGAGACACAGAACCACGGGGCACACAGATCTGGTAGAGGTCTGGACAGAGAAGAGGGGATTTACCATGAGAACTGGCTCAGGGGACTGTGGAGGCTGGGAAGTCCCACCCTGTGCCGACTGTAAGCTGGAGACTCAGGGCGCCGGAGCTGTCGCTCAGTCCAAGTCCGAAGGCCTGAGCAGCTGGAGCTCGGATGTCCAAGGGCAGAGAACGTGGAAGTCCCAGCTCCGGGAGACAGAGCCAAGTCTCCTCCTCCGCCTTTTTGTTCTCTCTGGGCCCTCAGTGGGTTGGATGGTGCCTGCCACACTGGGGAGGGAGGATCTTCCTTCCTCAGTTTACCCATTCAACTCCTTGTCTCTTCTAGAAACTCTCACAGACACACGCAGAATAATGTTTACCAGCTATCTGGGCAACCCTTAGCCCAGTCACATTGATACCTGAAATTAACCATCACAGGAGGTGACGGCCCTGTCTTGCTTGCAGGTCCTGAACACAGAAGAGGGTTTGAGGGATGTGACTCAGCTGGTGGCCACCTACCCCCAGGGCTTCAAGTTCTGGCGGGGCCCCACCCTCCCCCTCGTCAACGTTTACCACCCCGACATCATCCGACCTGTCCTGAATGCCTCAGGTACCATGCAGAGCTAGTGGTGGTGGCGCCGTGGCGCATCCAAGGGCTTTCAGCCCTTCCTCCCTGATGCTCCTGCTTGGCCCCTGCAGTACCTGGGTCCCTCCCTCCCTCTTTTCCCTCAGCCACCTTCCTCTTCCCTGCATGTACTCACCCGCCCCCACCCCAGTGTCTCCTCCCTGCACTGTCCTCTGCTCGCTGCCCTGGTGTCCTGGGCACCACTGGGGCCCCAGGAGGCCTGTCAGTTCAAGGCCTTTTCCTGGGGGAACTCCCCAACCTCATGTGGTCAGGAATGGACCAGAGGAAGATGCACTATGACAGCTCAGAGGAGACCTAAATTTCTACTGGACAGACTCGAAGGCTACCTACAGGAAGAGTTGCTAGAGCTGGGTCTGGATTGATGAGGAGGAACTTTTTAAGTGCAGGAAGGGTGACTCAGTGGCAGCATTAGTGTTCCAGGCTCCCTGCCAGGCCTGCTGTCAGCCTTGCATGTGCCCAAGTGCCTGCACTTTGCATGAGTGCCACACCTGTGGCTCAGCTCCTTCTACCCCATCCGGTGGCTCGTCTGCCCTAAGTTCATTGCTCTTCTGCTCCAGGCCCCAAGAATCTCCAAGGAGCCCCACTGCAGCCTGGTGCCCTTCCCTTGCCCTCTGCCCTCCCTTCCTTGGACAGGCCAGGCTGAGCAGGGAAACGGGCAGCATCCCACAGAGACTATGGCTCTGACGCTAAAATGCTGAGTGACTCTGGGCAGGTCCCTGGGCCTCTCTGGCTTCTGACATCTCTTTCAGTTGTGAGTCATGGAAACTCACCCTCATGTCATCTCAGCAAAGAAAAGAAATCTGTTGACCATAAAGTCCAGAGAGGGTGGCCTTCGGGCAAGGCTGGATTCAGGTCTGAAACAATCTCTTCAGCCATCTGTGTCCCTCTTGGTTTTATCTTTTACTGTACCACTTTTTCTTGCAAGGCCACCCTTTCCTCGTGGTGTCCCTGAGGGGTTCCAGAACCTTCGGAAATCTCATCTTTTCCTCAGACCTTCCATAAGTAGCCTGAGATTCACTGTGATTGTCCTGGCCTGGGTCACAGGACCAATTCCTCACCTAGTCACTGTGACTCTGATTGCCCAGTCTTGGCAGGTGTGCGGCTTCCAGAGCTATTCTTTCTGGGCACAAAGGAGTTTGATGATAAGAACTCAGGCCCTGGATTCAGACAGAGCCAAGCTCAGGACTCAGGTGTGCCCCAGACTACCTGGGAGTTCTTCGGTGAGGGGCTTCATGATTCAGAGTGTTACTTTCTCAATCTGGAAAATGGGATGAGAGACAGCCCAGGTGAATTGGCATTTGCGATCTCTCTTAGTTCATCTGTTGCTGTAACTCAATAGCTGACACTAGGTGATTTTTGAAGAAAACAAATTTATACTCACAGTTCTGGAGGCTGGAAAGTTCGAGGTTGAGCTGTTGTATCTGCTCAGCTTGTAGCGAGGGCCGTGTGCTGTGTCAGAGCATGGCAGAAGGCACCGCAGGGCAGGGGACTGAGTGTGCTTGCTCAGGTCTGCCTTCCTCTTCTTATAAAGCCACCAATCCCACTCCTGTGTCAACCCATTAATCCATTAACCCACTAGTAGATTAATTTATTAACCCCTCAATGGATGAGTGTGTTCAGGAGGGCAGACCCGACAGGATCCAGTCGCCTCTTGAAGGCCCCATCTCTCAGTTCCGCCACGTGGGGGTCCACGTTCAACATGAGTTTCCGAGGGGCAGATATTCAAACCACAACAGGATCCAAACGGGGAATGGCTTTTCCTGTCCAGTCACTGAGGCTCCTGGTTGCTGCGTTTGAGAAGGCGGGGGGATGCCAAGGCGGAGGCTCAGCGCAGAGGTTGATGAGAGGCGGGACGGACTCCCCAGGGCTCGGGGCTGCATCTCTACCTGGCAGGTCCTTCTCCCTGGCAGCCTGGAAGACTGTGAATTGGGTTCTGTCTGCTTTTCTCCAGACTCGGGGCTTGCAGGACGGTCTCCTGTACACGCAGGGCCTGGACAGCAACTTTGGGGATGTTGCTGCCAGCGGGTGAGGCCGTGGGACGTGGTCGTCCGCATCCTCCACCCACCTGCATCAAACCCGTGCTCTTTGCTCAGACGGACACTGCATTGGCCACAGCTCGCCCACTGCTGAGGTCTCTGTGCTGCCTCCAGCTGGTCTGGGGACCCGAGTGCAGACAGGAGTGGCTGGGGAGGAGAAGACACTGCCTCTGTCTCCCCAGGACTGACCTGTCTGACCTCTGTCTGACCTCTGGTCCTGTTGGCTGATGTCTGAGCATGTCTGCTCAGATGTCTGCTGTATGGACACATCTATTCACGTGTATATTTACACCTGGGTCCTGGTGGCACCTGGTTCCTGTTACACCTGGTTACACCTGGTTACACCTGCTTTACATCTGGAATCATGGCGATCACCAGGTCTGGGGCTCAGCTGTAGCCAAGGTCGCTTGGAACATGCTGAGGTCTGTCTTGTTCTTGTCTGAAATGTTTGAGATTTGCTTTTTCTCCTGCTAGTCACATCTGGGCCGTATTCGGGGCTTGTCTGAGGTGTGGGACCCAGGGCCCCTCCGTGAGCTGTCTGAAATACGAGTCTTGTCTGAGGCAGGTCTTGAGGTACGTTCAGATCACACCTGGGGCACAGTCTGGGTCACACCTGGTCCACATCTGGGACATTAACAAGATTATATTTCGATCCTACCTGGGGCCCACCCGTGGGGCATGCTGAGCTCATGTCAGACCATTTCAGGTCAAATTCAGACCATGTTGGGTGATTTAGGGTTTGTCATGTGTGCCATGGCTGTGTCAGGACCTGTAACACATCGGGGCAGGTCACATGTCTGAGATCCCTGTCAGGAGGTGTCCGAGTTCTGGGCAGGCAGGGTATCCTAGGTTCTTAGGAAGGTGTTTTGTAGGGTGTTGAGCTGTGTTCGTCTGTTGCAGACATGCTGAGGCATGTAGGGGCCATGTCAAGGCATGATGGTGTGTGCTCTGCCCTGTGAGGGTGTGTGTTGCTCTAGTGTCTGCTGCAGGCTGGTCTGGGCCCCTCCCTTCCCCATCCTCCCTGCTCTGTCTGCACTTGGCCCCCTTCCTGCTATGCTCGGCTTGGAGGGGGGAGTGAAGACCCCTGGCTGGGAGCCTCTAACCCCACCCCAAGCCCCTCCCCTGCCTGTCCATGTCCCTGATTGTCCTCGTTCATGCCAGCCGCCATTGTACAGAAGGATAGTATCTTCTACGGCTTCATGAAACCCTGGCTGGGTGAGTAATTGCAGGCGAGTGGGGCGGGGACAGCCTTGTGGGGCAGGACAAGGTGCTGCCTTAGTTCACTGCCCTTGGCTGCCCGACTAGGAGAGGGGCTCCTGCTGAGTGCCGGTGACAAGTGGAGCCACCACCGTCGCATGCTGACTCCCGCCTTCCATTTCAACATCCTGAAGCCCTATGTGAAGATTTTCAACGACAGCGTGAGCATAATGCACGTAAGTCCCTTGACACCGGGGTCCTAGCTGGAGGCTTGGGGTGGAGGGACCACAAACAGGTCTGAGCTGGAGTTCTGGCTCTGCTGGGTGGCTTGGTCCTTCTTCCTTTCTGAGACTTGCTTTCCTCATCTGTAAAATGGGTATAATAATCCCTACTTAAGAGGATGTCAAGATGATGTAATGGTGTCCTGTCCCTGGCACATAGCAGGTGCTCAGACAGTGTCAGTTTCTCTGTTTCTCTTCCTGTGAGCTCAAGAGAGCAATGATGAAGATTACACAGCAGCTACTGCTGCGAACAAACCACTTCCAAACTCATTGGTTTAATCAATGTGCTCATCATTGCTAATAAGTCTGGGGGACAGTGGGCTGGTTCTTGTGGCTGTGGAAGGGGTCGTTCAGGGTGTATGATCAGCTGCGAACCGGGTGGCAGCGTTGCTGATCCTGGCTCAGTCTCTCACCTGTGTGGGGCTCAGCCGGCTTCAGGCTGATCTAGAATGGCCTCAGCGGGGACAGCTGGACTTTCCTCCATGCGATTCTCTCCCTCCAGAAGGGATCCCCGGCTGTCCCCATGGCAGATACAGGGCTCCCAGGGAGTGAGAGGAGCCCGCAAAGCCTCTTGGAGCTCAGTAGAGTTATTGTGTCATCATTTTTCCCACATCGTATTGGCCAAAAAAAAAGGCAAAAGTCTGCCACAGAATCAAAGTGTGGTGGGTAAAATAGGCTCCGTCTCTTAATGCAAATTGCTGAAAAATCCCACTGCCAAGTGTGTGGGCTGAGGGAGACGTGGAGAATGGGGTTACGGATTTGTCTGTACATTTTGCATTTTTATTTCAGATTATAATGGGGGCACAAACATTTTGGTTACAAAAATTTCTTTAGTACCATTTGAGTCAAAGTCGTAAGCGTGTTCAGCACCCAGGTAGTGGGCATTGTACCTGTTAGGTGTGAATGACCCATCCCCTCCTGCCCCCTTCCACCCGCTGGATTTCTGATGAATGTTATTTCCATATGTGCACATAAGTGTTGATCGATTAGTCCCATTTTAATGGTGAGTACATGTGCTGTTTGCTTTTCCATTCTTCTGATAATTCACTTAGAAGAATGGTTTCCAGGTGGGATAAGGATTTTTTGAACTGCCTAAGATTTTTTTCTTACTCGCAAGATTATAAGTTAACGTGTTACTTTTTCATGGATTCTGCCACAGACACGAGACTCCAGGGTCAGAGACAAAGGGTGGTTTACTACTCATGGCACAACAGCACGTGCTTCTTCTTGGTTTGCCTCCTTTTTCCAAGCCGCTCAATCCCACGTGGGTGACACAGGCGGGATCCTATCGATGCCTGTTCCTGGAGTCCATTGTGGTGCAGGGGAGGAGCACTAGGCTTAGGAAATCTGATTTTACAGCAAGCAGACACAGCCTGGTATGTGTCCGGGGGAATCATTACTTTATCCCTTAAGGTTCTTCTCTTCAAACACAGGGTGGAGAAATGACCCAGGTTAAGAACATAGGTCTTTGCATTCTTGGCATGCCCAGCAAGGATGCTCAGGGCCTAAGGAAGACTACTTCTACCAACATAGGGATATTTTTGCAGTCCATTTATAACAATAAATAGGAGGAAAGCCAACATTTTTGAGCACTCACTATGTGACAGAAAAGATTCCTTGTGCCAATTCCATGATATAAATTCTCTGATTTAATTTTAATGCACCTGTCAGAGTTTCTACTTACCCCATTACAGAAGAGGAAACTGATGGCCAGAAAGATTAGAGGGGTTACTCAAGTCTACCCATGTACTGAGTCCTGGGGTGGTGGAGCAGGGATACTAACCCAGTTTATCTGGCACCAAAGCAGGTCAACTTAAATCTTCCTGAAGATTTGACAGATGGGACCTAAGGGAAGGCACTGGGTTGCCCAAGGGCACACTCAGCACAGGATGCAGAGCTGAAACCTGAACTCAGGTCTCTTGTTCCCAGCCATGGAGTCTTCATCTCCTAATAGTAAAAGCTTCTGCTTTCACCCAAGCCGGGTCCTCCCTGGAGATGGCTACTTGGGCCGGAGGACCAAGAGGCTGGTTCTGAATGTGTCCATCCTGATGTTTGGGGTTGGGGAGGGGCTCCAAAGAGCCAAGGCCCAGTCCCCCAGCTCTGTCCCCTTCTCTGGTCAGACCAAGTGGCAGCACCTGGCCTCGGAGGGCAGTGCCCGTCTGGACATGTTTGAGCACATCAGCCTGATGACCTTGGACAGTCTGCAGAAATGCGTCTTCAGCTTCGACAGCCATTGTCAGGAGTGAGTCCTTGCCCAGGGCCTGGGAACTTGAACTGTGGACCCAAGGGGGTAGGTGGGTGAGGGAGGACTGAGGACAACCACAAGAGCTGTTCTGGAGCAGGTATGTCACAGCTGGACTTTGAAGGAGAGGGAGGGGTAGGTAGAAATGTTTGGGTGAAGGCAGGGAGGTTGGGAGGAGTAGAGCATGTGCAGCAGACAGTAGAAGTGAGATAGTAGAGGTAGACAGGGGCTGGGTCTCAAGCACACTGAAAAGTCAGGCAAAGGGTATGAATTTATTATGAGGTTTCCAGGGAGCCATCGAGCTTATGCTGGACATGGTCAAAGCTGAGCCCTGTGGAGAACTGACTGTCGTGTAGACACTAGATGGAGTTCACTTTGTATTCAAGAGTCTATGGTGGGG
>NW_012155752.1:79490-82377 GCF_000956105.1 Propithecus coquereli
CTCAAGGCCAAAGCCAAGACCAAGACTTTGGACTTCATTGATGTGCTCCTGCTGAGCAAGGTGGGCTTCCTGGGACCTGAACTCAAGAGATAGAATGGGGAGCTTCATGTCAAATGTCAAATCCAAGAACTTGGACTTGACCCAGTGGGCTCTGGGGAGCATGGAAATTATTTGAGTCAGGAAGGGAGCAGTCAGAGATAGGTTTTGGGGAGGAGTCTATGAAGGGCAGCCAGCAGGGGACTGCTACATCTGAAACTATGCTGAGCCTCAGATTTTACTTCGTTTACAGGTTATTATGTTAGTCTGCCACATTGTTACGTGTATCCATGTATCTGTGTCTCTGTCTATGTCTGTATCTAAGCTGACAGATTCGCCTGACCCCTGGATCAGAGCAGCCTATTTATTATTCACAGCAATGGCAGCAGTCAGAGTTTGATTGCAGTGCCGATTCCCCACTCCCAATTTGCTCCTAGGGCAATGCACTGTTTTTACCTCTTACTGCACCAGAATTTGCACCACAGCAGAGAGGCCCCCACATTATGAGTCTTGGAGTTCATAGACAACAGCTCGCACATCTGTGCCTTCTTCCTTCCAGAGACAGACAGAGAGAGAGAGAGAGAGAGAGAGAAAGAGAGAGCTTTCTTCTGGAGTATAAACTACTCTCCAGTGAGATGGCAATGACTATGGGTTTATAAGAAAAATGTCTTCAGGGGAGATAAGATTCTTTGTGTTTATCATCCTGGAAGGTGAGCAAATATCTTTGTAACAACACTTAATTTCTAAGATCCAAGGCGAATTGCCATTTAAACATCCTGAAACCCAGGTTGCTGGTAATTTCTTCTCCAAAAGTCCTCATTATGGAGGAACATAAAATTATTCATGGATCACTGATTCCTCACACCAGGGATAAAAGAGGGGGCAAGGCAGTCACAGAGGAAGCCCACCGGGCGAGGGCTCTGGCTATGTTGTCCCGGAGAAATCTAGGAGCGCAGGGTGTCTGAGAGGAGGATGCATCTTCAGAGACTGTCTCAGGTTAGACGCAGGAGTCTCAGAGCTTGTGTGATTTATTGGGTTTTACCTTCTCTCCAGGATGAAGATGGAAAGCAGTTGTCAGATGAGGATATAAGAGCGGAGGCTGATACCTTCATGTTTGCTGGTGAGGGTCCCAGTGTGGGACTACAGTGGGGACAGGGGCCTCTCCATTCCAGGGATGCGGTGGATGGACCCTGATACTCCCATCCTCCCTAAGGGCCTCCATGTTAGGGCGCTGTCCACCCCTCTGGTGCTGAAGCAGCTCAGAGACCCACGTCAACCTTCTTGCACCTCAGGCCATGACACCACGGCCAGTGGCCTCTCCTGGGTCTTGTACAACCTTGCGAGGCACCCAGAATACCAGGAGCGCTGCCGGCAGGAGGTGCAAGAGCTGCTGAGGGACCGCAAGCCCAAAGAGATTGAATGGTGAGTGCAGGTCCTCATGGCCGTTCCTGAGCCCCTCTCTTTGGCTCTGCTGCCCAGGTGGGGAGGAGAGAAGTTCTATTTCTTCATTCTACTGGTATTTCTTAGTGGTAATTGGAGCAGAGCCCAGAGGAAGGACTCGAAACCCAGTTGGCTATCAGGGGAATCATTGCAGGTTTTGGGGACAGAAAGACTGGGTTGCTGAAGAATTAGTAACGCTCTGTGAGGGCTAATGATGCCACTGAGCACGTGTTCATTAATGAATTTCGTCTCCACTCCCTTTCTTTTCTCCATGAAATATCATTGCTTTAAACAGCTTCACTCACTAAGTTTGCTCCTCTGTGCCCTAATTCCTACCCGACTGTCCAGTCCAGGGATTCACAAAGGAGACCCAGAGGTAAAAGTCATCCGTCTCCTGTCCAGAACACCTGAGTCACTCACCCACCCAGCCTCCATGTAGCAAACACTCCCACGCTGCCTTCCCACCCCCAGTTCTGTGCCCAGCACTTTTTTTGTGCTCTGGAGACCTGGGAATGACCCAGGCCAGGGATGTGCCTTTCAGGGGCTCCCAGTCTGGTGGGGGAACAGTCCCCCATGAGGACATTCCCAGCCCACAGGAGCGTGAATAGAGTTGAGAGTAAGAGAAGCAGGACTGGGGGTTAAAATGTGTCTCAGCTGAGTCCCTGAGTGATGGTCAGTAGACATTTTGGTGCAGTTGGGGAACAGTGCTCTAGGTCAAGGAGATGGGCTGGCAAAGGTCTGCGGAGAGACGACAGAGACAGAGGGAGAGAGAAGTTTTAATGGTCAACTTTACCCCAAGGTTAATGGGAGCCAGGGGTGGTGTTTGAGCAGGGGAGGGAGAGGTCATATCTGGGTACCGGAAAGCTCTTTCTACGGCTAGTGTGGACAGGATATTGGAAGGCACACACTGTGGCATGAGGAAGCAGGGGGGAAGTTCTGAGGTCTTAGCCAGGCCCAGGATGGGGGCATACAATGGAAGCATCGGACCAGACAGGTGTTTGGAGGTGGCGTCCTCCCCTCCAAGCGTTTGCTCAGCACAGCATTTTCTGTGAGGTGGAGAAATATTTTCATTCATTTAAAACCAGGATTTCAAGAAAAATTATGCGCTTAGTAGAAAAATAAAACTGTCCAGAAGAGTTTAGGACAAATATAAGCTTACTTCTTAAGCCGTACCCTAGTAGTGACTGTGGCCAATGGTTTCCTGTGTGTCCTTCCAGAAAACAGCTACCCGATGCCCACATTTATGTGCACACTCTCTTCGTCCGTACAGATGGGAGTATCTAAAACCGACACAGGTCTGCACACTAACAATATACTGTGAGGTTGTTTCTTTTTCTCAAATATGAGCTTTGGAAATGAGTGTATTTTTAAATTTCTTGCTTTAAATTTTAATTGACACATTTTAATTATA
>NW_012155752.1:84782-85082 GCF_000956105.1 Propithecus coquereli
ATATATGATTGATTCGTGGGAAACATAACTTCGTAATATTGACACATCCTCTCTGATAGTATGAAATGGATATTCACCTATTCAAATAATCTTTACTTTTTACAGAGTTTAAAATATTTGCTTCCAGATCTTATGCATGTTTGTTAAAGCAACCCTTAGACACTTTTCTTGCTATACTGAAGAGTATCTTTTAATTGCATTGAAGGAAATTTATCAGTTTATCTGGAATATAGAGATTTCATGTTTCTTAAGTTTAATCCAGGTATTTTATATTAATATTTTTAGCATCTTTCCTTTTAT